>NW_017670238.1:1675461-1680978 GCF_001879085.1 Nicotiana attenuata
TCTGTATTTGTTATTGGTTTGTTCATATTATTCTTCTATCTGAGTTAGCATGTTAAAACCCTATATCGTTTTGGTCTCATTTGAACCCTGAAGCTGTTTGTTTAATGTGTACTTGTTTAACTAAGTTCCTCGTTCTTGTTTGACTTATTTGTGTTATCATTTTTAAAAACTCGACTGTTGTTGAAAAGCCCTAGGTCTTTGGGTCTGAAATCGTTTGTTTGAGTACCTGACTCGACTGAAAGCTTTTGCTTTAGACTTTCTTTTCTTTATGTGACTTATCTGATTTTACCATCTTTCAACTCGACTATGGCTAAAATTCTAACTTTTCAAAAGGTCTCCTCACCTGCTACTGTGAGACCTTTGCATGTTTCTGATACTCTGTTTTCTGCATTATCGATTCAATGTGACTTGACCTACTTGATTACTATGCTTCGAATGTTTGCTACTACTGAACCCTGGCTTATTTCTGCCACTACTGCATGCTTGTGATTATCTCTTTTGCGAATGTGCTTGGCCTCGCATGTCTGATGATCTTGTTCACTTTATTTATATGCTGAAGTTTCTTCCTTGATTGATCTTCATCTTGTGACTGATTTCTAAAGTTTCCCTTTTTATGAACCCTGATTTCACTCGCCCGTTCAAAATTGATTGATTCTTTTCCCATTATTGTAATATTTACCTTGCTGAATCTATTTCCAAAATAAGTATATTTCTGTACTTAGACTTGATTACTTACTTAATGTTTTTACTACCCCTTTTATGGCAATAATCAGTCTGTCTCTAAACTGATCTCTTTCCTTATTTGAATCTGTTACTACTTGTTAAACAGCAATTCCTTAATTAAAGGGAGTCACTTGGGTAATTGATTCTGACTGGAGATTGTTTCTATATTTGTATTAAAACTTTACTTATTACCTTCCTTCAATCGTTTTCAAAAAAGGCTATAAATACCCTGCATCCCTCTTCTTTCAAACACACGAATACAAGGAACGAAACACTTGAGTTCATAACACACAGCTCACTAAAAACTCTCTCTCTTTTCTCTGTTACTACTTGTGTTGCTGCCTTGTCTAGCCGGCTGAAAGCCATGGCTAGGCTGTGGGGAATTTGCTTACTTTTCTTTCTGCATTTGCTTCTTTACTGGTATGTTCTAATTAATTTTGCAGCATCAACAACAACATGTTTCCTTACTATTTCCTTCACTCTTTCCTGATTCCTGCTTGTGTTTAATCAAGTTCCATTACTGAGCGTACTGTAATCTGCCCCTTTCTCTTCTGAATTACTGCTTTTCTTATGTATGAACTCTGTCAGTCACTTATTATGACTTATGAACCCCAAACCCCCATATCCCCTATGTGTTTGTATTCCTTGGTTGGTTTGGGGGCATGTCAGCATTAGACATTGCTGTGCATGACCCCAAACCTGACCCCTCCTTAGGGTCATATGCTTCATATCCCCTCTATATGTTGTGTTCTCAGGCTGGTATATGGGCATGCCAGCATCATCTATTGCTGTACATGCCCAAACCTGGCCCCTTCCTAAGGTCATATACTCCCTGCAATGAATTCCCAAACCCCTGACCTCTTTGTATGAAAGTGCTGATTCTGTGTAATGTTAGCTGTACTACTACTATTTTCCAATCACCCTTACCCCTCTCTATTCTCCACTCAGTTTTAAATCTCTGTTTCTGCACTTCCACTATATTCTTAAACTTAGGTTCTTCCCCTCTTGTGTGAGCCTTGCCTTGGGACCCATGAGCTCCCTTTGAACTTGGACACATAAGGGCTGGCCCTCCCACACTGCACTCATCTCTATCTGGTTATGCAAACTTGGGTGTAAGCACTGCTCGGGGTCCCTTGAGACCCTTAGGGAACTTTGAGACACGCAGGTCTGAGAAAGGCTTTGAAACAAGTTGGCATTTGAGGTGGTTTGTTCCATAACTTAGAGAGGAAGTCAGAATCAGGCTTCCTATGGTTGTAACTTCTTTTTTTTTTTTTTTACATTTTTTTGATGTAATTCATTATTTTGGTCTGTAATAATTTTAATAAACATTTGGGGCTGGTTAGTGAAAAAGGCTGGGTAATTGTGCATGCTTAACTAATTAGAAGGGTAGAGATCATGCCTTTAGGACTTGTTTATATTTTTTCTGTATGATTAACTCAGTATTAGATAATATGCCTATAAGACTTGTCTTTAAAGTTTGCATGTTTAACTCTGCATTTAGAGAACCTGTCTATAGGACCTGTTTTAAATTCTGCATTTAGACAACATGCCTATAGGATTTGTCTTAAGTTCTGCATGTTTATTACCACACTTAGACACCATGTTCTTAGGATCCTATTGGTTATAATCCGGCATCTAAAATTAGTACCTTTTCCTAGAAATCATGCCTATAGGAATTTCAAGTAAATCCTGCCTACTTCATTTCACGTTCAACAAGATATCATGTCAATAGAAATTAAAATCAGCAATAATAGATATCATGTCTATAAGATTTAAAATCAGCAATAATAGATGTCATCGTTTGAAACCAGTCTAGTCTAAAATCAGCCTAACTCTCACTGTTCTGAACTCATTTTCAACGACTCTCTCCCTTCCTATTAATACGGTTTAGAAAGCATGTTTATATGATCTTAAAACGTTTATTCTAGAATTTGTTACTACTTTGCTCCATTCTGAATTGGTAATAGATATCGTGTTTATAGGATCTCACCCAAACACCTAGGCAAGCCTTAGGTGATAACAATAATAAAACTGAATCCGTCTTTGTTAATTAGTAATTGCTACAACCAGCAGGCAGGCCTGATTCGGACTTCTTATCTGAGTTATGAATAAATTGGTCTGCTTCAACAACTGAAACTCCCCTATCTTAGTACTTTAAATTGTGGCCTTGATTGTGTTTAAGTCATGCTACATGTTCCCCCTTAATGTGCAGTCCTATGTGTTTTGTATGTCGCCCTAGCTTTTTCACCTTTTGAAACCTCAAAGTCAGCCTAATATCCCTCCCCTTTAGGAATAGTAGTCCTATGTGCCTCCGGGACTGATAGGAATGGGACGGGTAATAGCATGCAATAGTGGTCGAGACCAATCTGCGCTTTAGTACCTCGACGGGGTGGGAAGGTGTTGGCCCAAGAACAGGTGAAGTTTTGAAGAATGACAAATGAACTCAGTCATGGACCAGGTCCATCTTGTGAAGCACAGTCATGATCAACCTATACATGTAAGAGGCACGTGAAGGAGATAAGTCCTACTGATAAAGCAGCAATATCTCCTGATCTGATCGAAAAGGTTGCATATTAGATAAGGAGAGAAAAGTCTCCTTATATGAAGAGAACACAATCCAGGATAAAGATAGTGTTAGAGTTTGATATCATCGTGAACTCTTCTGCGATAGAAGAGCAGCAATTGAGTCCCAATCAAACTCTGATTACTAACCTATCAAATAATAGTGATTGTTCTCCTTTACAGGATGAGCACAAACATAGAAGTTAAACTAAATTGAGAGCAAAAGAGCGAGGCAATTTTACAAGCAATTTATATGAGATTTGAGTGTGCACTCCTGAAGCTACTTGAACGAGATAGAAGAATCTGTTCCATTGTGTCTTTCTTTTATTCTAGTTCAATTGTTGTAGGTGATTTAAAATTGTACCTTTCAGCTTTCATAGAAGCAATTGTATTAGTTACTTAGAGTGTTCATGTTATAGCTAACTTGAAGTTGTCGCAACAGTTGAGGCTGTGTGCTACAACGGGATTAAAGTTAATCCTTAGGTTTACAAAGAGTTTTGTAAATGCTGTTTTGGCTCAGTAATTTTAGTGGAAGTTTGGGAAAATCCTACTGAGTAGTAGGTCGTGGTTTTTTCACCTTTTGAGCCAGGTGTTTTCCACGTAAAAATCTCTGTGTTCTTTACTTTCAGTATTTATTATTCCGCAAACACTAGTAGTTGGAACACCTAGAAGAACCAGGTTCTTCTATCGTGTAGTTAAGCAAAAATTGGGTACCATACAAATCACCCCCCCCTCTTTTTTGACATTAACGTTTAAAACATCAATTGGTATCAGAGCGGGTTATCTTTGAAGAGGATAACACCTTAGGAAAAGATCAAGATGAGTGCACCACCTGGAAACTGGGAAGGGCAATCCACTGCTAGGCCTCCACTCTTCAATGGTCAGTACTATTCTTGGTGGAAGAACAAGATGAGAGATCAAATCATAGGAGAAGACTATGAATTCTGGGACATAGTCACTGATGGTCCCTTGGCAACTACAAAGAAGAATGAGGAACGAGTTGATGTGCCAAAGACAAGAGATGACTGCGCTGCTGAAGATTTGAAGAAATGGGAGAAGAATGCCAAGGCCAAGAAATGGCTTGTGTATGGACTGGGTCCAGACGAGTACATTAGGATTCAAAGTTGTACTACTGCAAAGGAAATATGAGACACTTTACAAGTGGCTCATGAAGGAACTCCTCAATTAAAAATATCAAGAGGAACACTGCTCTACTCTCAATATGAGAACTTTAGTATGAAGGAAGGAGAATCTGTCCAGGATATGTACACAAGGTTCACAACACTAACAAATGAACTAAAATCTCTAGGGAGAATTATCCTTGAAGAAGACAAGGTTGAGAAAATCTTGACAAGAGTCTTACCAATGACTTGGGAAAGCAAAATCACTGCTATTCAGGAGTCAAAGAACATTGCTACCCTCAAGCTGGATGAACTGATTGGAAACCTCACTGCCTATGAACTAAGAAGGCAAACCATGAAAATGGATGTACCTAAGAAGGAAAGAAGTCTGGCTCTCAGAATAGCTGAAGGTGCAGATCTGGAGGATGCTGAAGTAGCCATGATCACTAGAGATTTCAAAAAGTACCCGATGAGAGGAAAGGGTTCTTCAAGAGGTACAACCTTCAACAAACCAAGGGTTCCTGAGAAACAGACCAATGAGGGTTGCTACAAATGTGGTAAGACTGATCACATGATCAAGCACTGTCCTCAATGAAAAATTGAGTGGAAGAAGGAAAGCGCTAAACTAAGGAACCGGAAGAAGGAACAGGTCCGACCTAAAAGGAACAAAGGATCAACAAAGGCTATGGTTGCTGCTTGGGGAGAAACATCAGATGAGGACTCAGAAGATGAAGCTGGAGCTGAACAAGAACTTATGGCCATCGGAGAATCAGATGATGAACAAGAGGTAAGTGTCCTTCATCTCAAAGATAAGATTAAATTCCTGTCTAAAGAAAGGTTGTCTGAACTATTGCTAGACTTCATTGATGAGTCTGAGATAATTAACAATGAGAAGGAAGATCAGTCTAGGGAATGTGTGATCCTAAAAGCCAAGTGCAAAATTCTAGAATCTAGGGCTAATGAGAGTGATAGTAAAAATGCTGAGTTGAAGAACCAGGTTCTTGAACTTGACACTAGTGTCCTAGAACTTAGGTCTGAGAACTTAAAACTAAAACTAGGAACAGGTAAAAAGAAAGCTGATCATACTCAACTCACCCTAGAAGAAAACTTA
>NW_017670238.1:1686152-1811330 GCF_001879085.1 Nicotiana attenuata
GACTACAAGAATCACCTTCCAAGGTAAGTTCGACATGTAATTGAAAATTTAGAGACTAGGTTTCTTCTGGTTGGACCCATTAGGGATGTTGAGTTGCCTGGGATACCTAGGAGTGGAGGTAAAAAGAAGTTAGAAAAAGAAAAATAGAGAGAGGGTGCATGTGGTGAAGAGAGGGAAATTGGGAATAGTGTAATACCTGCTATTTGTGGGGTTGAACATGAAAAGGTAGAAACGAGTGGCCTGAAGTCAGGGGGAAGTGGTTCTGGGGAAGCTGCTGAGGGGCTGGTTCATCTGAGCAAACAGAGAGATGAACGTGTTTCATCTACTGAAGAGACCCTGGCTGATCTACTGAAAAAGGTTGGGGCAAGCTATGACCCAATGAAACGCAGAACTCCCACAACAAAAACCCCAAATGTTCCCAAGCCTTCTAAGAAAAGAAAAGCTTCATCCCCAACACCTACTGCCTCTTCAGTGCCTAGGGGTAGAGCCACAAGAAGTAGGATAAAACAAAGTGAAGCTGATCTACAAAGAGCCTTAGAAGAAAGCAAGGAAAAGAAAATGGATAAAGGAAAGGGAAAAATTGCAGAATCCTCAGAGGTTGTTGAGGAAGAGGAGATGGAACTGGTCCATCAAGAAAGGGGTAAAATAGTGGAGGTTCCTACACCCAAGCCTAAAAAGCCCAAGACTTCCTCCAAGAAGTCTTCCTCTATGTCTGAAGCTGTTGAACCTTCACTAGCCAAGAGGACAAGATCAGCAGTGAAAAACAAACAATCAAGAATTTCTGATGATGAAGATTGGAGTGGAGAAGAAGAAGAACATGATTCTGAGAAGGAACAGGACAAGTTTGCCATGTTTGGCAGAAAGAAAATTTTGAAGGGAAGACTGTTGTAAGACCTAATGCAACCAGGAATGATTAGGTTGGTGGATAATTTAGCAGCTTAGGGGTGGAAGGACATGGTCCTTCAGATGGATGGTAGGCTTGCCAGGAATGAGCTGATTGAATTTATGGCAAATGCTGAGGTTAAGGATGGCATAATTAGAAGCCTGGTGAAAGAAGTTCAAGTGCAGCTTGATGCACAGAAACTAGGAGAGATTCTGGACATACCCTCTGAAGGGTTTGATGACTACACAAGGCAAATGTGGCCTTGCTTGGACTTCCCACCCTACCGCCCTCGAAATCACTAAGAGGCTTTGTGATTCAGAAGAAGTGAATGAAGCCAGGGCTGTGCAGAAGAGTGAAATGAGGCCTGAGCACAAGGTTGTGTTTGAATTTGTAAACAAGTGCTTATTGCTTAGACAGGAAAGAAGGCACACTACCAATTACACGGATCTGGTCCTTATGGAGTGCCCGGAGAGAGGAAAGCAAATCAATTGGCCTGCTTTCATTGTCAAGCTACTAGACAGTGTCATAAATGGCTCCAAGGCTCATACTACTCCTTATGGCTTTATTCTAACCACAGTTCTAGACAGGCTGAATGTGCCTCTGAAGAAATGGGAAATGACCTCAAGCAAGGAACACTTTGGCATCAATACTCTGCTTGCTTGTGACTATCCAGTCAATGCCATACCAAATGAACCTGGTTCATCCCAGAAGGCACCCATCAACAGCAAAGTTAGAAGTCTGGTTTAGGAATGTGCAGCCAAGGATGCTGAAATAGCTAGGCTCAAGGCACGTGTGGTTGAAGTGGAAGGTGAGAGGGATGGTCTCAGATCTGAGCTTGCCAAAGAAAAGGAGAAGAATGATGGAATTCTTCAGAACATGTTGAATCTTCTCCAAACCCAATCCCATCCCTCTAGTTCCTCCAAGCCTTAGGACTTCTAGATCTTGTCTCCTGAACTTGTTCAGTATACCCAGTGACCCAGATTAGGGATTTTTCTATCTTTCTATTTTTTGCTCATGGTTGGAATGTTTTTCTTTCTTTTTGTGGATTGTAGGTGGCAACATATCTCTATCAATACAACTGCTGTTTTCTCTTGTTCAATGATTAATCTGTTCTTGATAGTTTAAATATGTTTGTTTGATAACTGATGATTGCACATGAAGTTTCCCCAGTGGCCATGAGTATTTATTAAAATCTGGGATTCACATTGTGTATGCAACTTTTCGATGATGCCAAAAGGGGGAAGAGATATTGTGCTTTACACATTCTGAAATAAGTGATGTTTATAACCTAATTAACTTGGTCCTTGATGATAAGTGAATTTTCTAAGTTTAGTGTTGATGGTTAAGCTGAGTTCTTACAGGTTCCAAATCAGTAAAAAGCACAGAGTTTGTCATCATCAAAAAGGGGGAATTTGTTGGCCCAAGAACAGGTGAAGTTTTGAAGAATGACAAATGAACTCAGTCATGGACCAGGTCCATCTTGTGAAGCACAATCATGATCAACCTATACATGTGAGAGGCACGTGAAGAAGATAACTCCAACTGATAAAGTAGAATATCTCCTGATCTGATCGAAAAGGTTACATATTAGATAAGGAGAGAAAAGTCTCCTTATATGAAGAGAACACAATCCAGGATAAAGATAGTGTTAGAGTTTGATATCATCGTGAACTCTTATGCGATAGAAGAGCAGCAATTGAGTCCCAATCAAACTCTGATTACTAACCTATTAAATAACAGTGATTGTTCTCTTTTACAAGATGAGCACAAACGCAGAAGTTAAACTAAATTGAGAGCAGAAGAGCAAGGCGATTTTGCAAGCAATTTATGTGAGATTTTGAGTATGCACTCCTGAAACTACTTGAACGAGATAGAAGAATCAGTTCCATTGTGTCTTTCTTTCATTCTAGTTCAATTGTAGTAGGTGGTTTAAAATTGTACCTTTCAGCTTTCATAGAAGCAATTGTATTAGGTACTTAGAGTGTTCAAGTTATAGCTAACTTGAAGTTGTCGCAACAGTTGAGGCTGTGTGCTACAACGGGATAAGAGTTAATCCTTAGGTTTACAAAGAGTTTTTTAAATGTTGTTTTGGCTCAGTGATTTTAGTGGGAGTTTGGGAAAATCCTACTGAGTAGTAGGTCGTGGTTTTTTCACTTTTTGAGCCAGATGTTTTCCACGTAAAAATCTCTGTGTTCTTTACTTTCAGTATTTATTATTCCGCAAACACTAGTAGTTGGAACACCTAGAAGAACCATGTTCTTCTATAGAGTAATTAAGCAAAAATTGGGTACCACACAAATCACCCCCCCTCTTGTGTGGAATTAACGTTTAATACATCAATTGGTATCAGAGTGGGTTATCCTTGAAGAGGATAACACCTTAGGAAAAGATCAAGATGAGTGTACCACCTGGAAACTGGGAAGGGCAATCCACTGCTAGGCCTCCACTCTTCAATGGTTAGTACTATTCTTGGTGGAAGAACAGGATGAGAGATCACATCATAGGAGAAGACTATGAACTCTGGGACATAGTCACTGATGGTCCCTTGGCAACTACAAAAAAAGAATGATGAAATAGTTGATGTGCCAAAGACAAGAGCTGACTGCACTGCTGAAGATTTGAAGAAATGGGAGAAGAATGCCAAGGCCAAGAAATGGCTTGTGTGTGGACTGGGTCCAGACGAGTACAACAAAAATTGGGTACCACACAAATCACCACCCCTCTTGTGTGGCATTAACGTTTAAAACATCAGAAGGGTAGATATGGATATGATGACCGGTGTGCTAATACCACGTGTATCCCCTCTCTCGAGGAGTGATTACCGGGTATTGCATTGATGTGATCCATATTGCAAATAAACCTAGGACATCCCTCTCCTCTTTCTTTTCCTTTAAATATATATAGAATTGTAACCTCTTTTCAAAATCTACCCTTTAATGATTGCTTTGCAAACTCTGTTTTACTTTTATCACTTCCAAACACTTGTGTATTAAAATGCCCTCTTATTTGAGCCTTATTTGTTTACTTGTTAATTGCACAAATTCACAAAGAACTATCTGGCCGGAAACCATACTAGTGGATCTTGAGGGGTGCCTAACACCTTCCCCTCAGGATAATTTCAAGCCCTTACCCTATCTCTGGGTATCAAACAAACTTAGAAGTGAAACTTATAGGTGTCCTAATGCACCTTAAATCATTAGGTGGCGACTCTTCAAATGCAAAACCCAGTTCCCGAAAGGAATGAGTTGTCCTATACCCAAAATGTCATAAACCCGATTTTTCGATGCAAATAGGGAAAAAGGGGGCACGACAGCATGGCGACTTTGCTGGGATTTTTAGGGTTTTACCATTTCAGATTATTCTTGTGAATCGGTACCTGTCCCTATGTGCAAGTATCTGTTTAATCCCTTTAAGCATTTAATTTCTTCTTTAGAAGCAATACTGATAGTATTTATTGCTTTCTTAATGTGCAAATACATGTCAACATGCTTTTAATTATTGCGTAATCACGCTCAACATCATACTCCACTCGTACCAAAACAAATACTATAGCAACGCTTATAATGAGTGGTTGTGCTGTTCCTATATAATTACCCCCTAAATTCGGAAAGGCATATTTGCGGTAAAACTAGTCGATCAGCGGTGCAGTCGACAGTTCCGAGCCTTCCCCCTTGAGTTGTCCGCTCAAGGGTACCTGTCTAAAACCCCATAGAAACCTTACTCTGTGTAAACTGTGCATGAATCATGGTCAAACCTAGACGGGTCAGTTATATTGTCCACATAATGATCCTTTAAGATAGCCTTGTCCAAAAGTCCACTGGGTTGCCCTAGACCCAAACAAACATCATCACGTTCTATGCATTATTTGGAGAACTAAATGCTTCATGCTAATTGTTGATATTAAATAGTCGAGTCTGGTGGGGGTAGGGTCTAACCCTTCTATTTTGCAGATAATGAGGCATGAAATCCCCAGATTCGGCATGGTCACCAACATCCATCCAAGACTGCTAAGCTGGTGGAAAGATCTTCACTCTGGTGATGAAACTCTCGTCCGGAAATATCTAGGAAATACCTTCCCTCCTGGAGATCCAAACCAATAACAAGATCAAGAAGCTGCCACACTGTTTTGGGATTGTGAAAGGGTTGTGTTCCGCTTTGGGGAGATTGAAATGGCACCCTTGCTAGAGGAGATAGGAGGATTGGCCGGTCTAGTATGGGAAACTCCGGGTTTGCTAATGCCTGAGAACCGCAAAGGTAGGGGCTTCCTTAAAATGATAGGTTTGAAGAAGAATCCATAATTAACATGCTTGAAGGATTCATACATTCCTTTTGATTACTTGTATGAAAGGTACGGTCAAAGCAAATCTTACCGTACCTACTCTAGCGAGTTTGCCATCACATCTTTGGGACACATCCATCGCAAGTTTTCGTCTTTATATTCTGCTTCCTGGGTCTGATTGTATTCCCGACATAGAAAGGCAGAATTCATACTAGGCTGGCTATGGTAACCAAAATCCTAATGGAAGGGATTGAAGGGCAGGCATTCAGCATCGTACCCATGATTATTGCAGACATATACCGAGCCTTGGAGAAGTATCAGCAAGGAGCAAAACACTTTGAAGGTTGCAATCTATTACTCCAACTCTGGCACATGGAACATCTCCAAAGAGGCGAATATCGACAAGAAATCCGGCGTAGGGATTGGGATGATCACATCGCTTTCCATCACCCAAAGCGAATGAATTACATCCTCGATATGTTCCCTCAGCCAGAGGATGCTAAAGGATGGGTTGAGCTATTTGATAATATGACCGAGGAGCAAATTCAGTGGATGTTCGCATGGTTTCCAACGGAGGAGCTCATCGTCCGATCAAGAGACGCACCTTTCCTGATACTGATTAGTCTCAGGGGGACACACCCTTACCTCCCGCTTCGGGTTATGAGGCAAGCTGGTAGGAAGCAGGTTATACCCAGGGTCGACAAGATGAGTCATTTCCGAGCTGACTTCCATGAGGATGATTGTCCTTACAAATGCCAAGCTCAGCATATGTGGCACTGCAAGATTGTAATAGGGAGAGATACCATCAAGCCAGACAAGTATCATGCTGGTTGCGCTCCTTTCTACTCAGGTTGGTTGGAAGACAATCATGATGGTCTGGGCCAGCCAGGGTTTGCTCGAGGTCACAGGATTATAGATGAAAGGGCCGAGGCATAGGTCAAATACAACTAATTACGCAAAAGAATCCGGGAGTACCAAAGCGAGCACCGCGAGATACAAGAATCTAACCAGAAGCCAATTGAGGAATGGAAGGACATGGCTGTCAGTGCCAACAAGCGACTGGGATACTTGGAGCGAGGCATAGGAGTCAGAGAGAAAATTTCTCAAGAGAGTCAAAGACTGCCAAAATGCTAAAGGAACCGAAGGCGGATATCAGGACAAGGCCTAATATGGGGAGGGTCCTTCTAGGACCAAATAGATAGGAGTTTATCTTTTCGCTTTATAAAATGTAATAAGGCCGATGGCCATTAGTGATTTTATTTCTTGCTTATTTAGTGTCATTTTGGGATTCGTCTATTTTTATCAATAAAATGAAGCATTTAGCATTCTAAGTTTCCCAAATCAACTTGTCGCTAGGCCTACCTCGGGCACACAGAGGTCCCCAAATTAGGACACGATTTACATTCCCGCACTATGTGTTTAAATATTGCAATACTTCCTATAATCCTCACTAACTTGGTTACCTTTTTTGTTTTATCTTTTGTTATTCACCTCCCCAAAGGTTAGTTCGCGCACTCTAGAAACATCATCCTATTCCACGAGATCCAGGGGCCCTCCACCCACTCCTCCTCTTAGTCCTGTCAAAAACAAGAACAAAGGCAAGATGGAAGATTTGAACAACGTCAGAAAGGAGAATTCAACTGAACGGGTAGAGGCCACTAATGGTCATGGTACTCAGGAAAATGTATCCCAACTTGAACAGAAATTGCTGAAATCCAGGAAGAGCTCGACCAAGTTCGAAATCTGGCAAGCTTGTCATTTTCCCTCAGCACCCCGGATGTCACCTTTCCCAATACTCTAAACCCTACACCACCTCAAAACACCCCGAAGCAACAAAATCATCCCGCTCCTCATACTATTCCACCAAAGACCCAATGCAACACCTGCTATACCTCAAACAACACCCCGCTACTCATCCCAGAAATCCAAAACTCCATAAATGACCACTTCCACACCCACCATAACACCCCCATCTACGTGGAGACCATGCCACACTCCACCCAACCCATCTTAAGCACATCCGAGTCCGATGATTAATACTTGCTCATCAGGAACCTGGCTGAGGAACTTAAGAAATTGACTAGCCGGATGCAGGGTGTCGAAGGAAGTAAAGGGATCTCTAAACCTATAAAACTCAAGAAACATGGCACTACTTTCGGTTTGGGATACAAATACACCTGGAAGAGTTCAACAACTAGTCGTCATCATGGCGCGGCCCTTACTACCCACTAGAGCAGCCGATATCGCATTTGGAGCATACTTTCCAACAGGCTGATGTCGCACCGTCAGAATCAAACAAAGGTCGAAGGACCATTCGATTCATTAAGGGGCATAGCGGCGCCCTTGCGTCTATGGAACGGACGAAGAAGAAGCGCTTGCAGTAGTGAAAAACTTGTTTTTAGAGGACAATGATATGGATTGCTGTGTTATTCTAGAGGAGGATGGGGAGGAAGTCCCTTCCATACAGGCTGTAAGCAGAGGAGCACGCCTCAATAACTGGACTATCAAGACAACCAGAGCCCGGCGAGCCTCGGGGTAGCAAGGCTAAGACAAGCATCATGCACTATTTTTTACTAGATGATTTTCTTTTCGCATTTTAATTCCCGCAATAAGATCTTCAATGTTCAAAAAAGTTATGAAATTTATCAAAGCATTTCGACTTTTCTTATGAATCAACACTCATTATTATTTTTCTCTCATTACTTTACTTATACAGCATTACTATTGCTTATCTTAATAAACCAATGACTGTGACATGAAATGAGACAACGCAACAAATGGACATTGATTCAGAAGAAGATGACATACCCGAAGAGATTGTCAAAGAAGTGGAGAACTTTGAGAACAGACCTAAGTCCAACCTGGACAAGACAGAAGTTGTTAACCTGGGAGATGCAGAAAACGTTAAGGAAATACGAATCAGCGTTCACTTATCACCATCAGAAAAGAAGAAATACACAGAATTTCTAAGGGAATATGAAGACATATTCGCCTGGTCATATGATGACATGACTGGTCTGAGTACGTCTATTGTGGCCCACAAACTGTCAACCGATCCGACATGTTCGCCGGTAAAGCAAAAGCTCAGGAAATTCAAGCCTGACATGAGTTTGAAAATCAAGGAAGAAGTCACTAAGCAAGTCAAAACTAAGGTTCTCAGGGTAGTAAAGTACCCGACATGGTTAGCCAACTTCGTGCCAGTGCCAAAGAAGGACGGGAAGGTAAGAGTCTGTGTCGACTACCGGGATCTCAACCGGGCCAGTCCGAAAGACGACTTCCCTTTGCCGAATATACACATCCTGATTGACAATTGCGCCAAACATGAGCTACAGTCATTTGGGGATTGTTTCACTAGTTACCATCAGATCTGGATGGATGAAGAAGATGCTGAGAAAACGGCTTTCATTACGCCGTGGGGAATGTATTGTTACAAAATGATGTCGTCCGGTCTGAAGAATGTAGGGGCCACCTACATGAGGGCCATGACTACCATTTTCATGATATGATACACAAGGAAATTGAGGTATACGTGGACGATGTGATCATCAAATCCAAGAAAGTTGCTGTAACATAAAAGATTTGAGGAAGTTTTTCAACAGATTACGGAGGTACAACCTAAAACAGAATCACGCAAAATGCACATTTGAGGTACCCGCTGGGAAATTGCTAGGGTTTATTGTGAGTCGCCGAGGAATAGAACTGGATCCATCAAAGGTCAAAGCCATTCAAGAACTACCACCGCCAAAGGACAAGAAGGATGTGATGAGTTTCTTGGAAAGACTTAACTACATCAGCCGGTTCATAGCACAGTCTACAGTCATCTGTGAGCCAATATTTAAGATGTTGAAGAAGGACGCCGCTACCAAATGGACTGATGACTGTCAAAAGGCCTTCGATAGAATCAAGGAGTACCTGTTAACACCACCAGTCTTGGTCCCGCCTGAGCCAGGTAGACCCTTATTACTCTACCTTGTGGTGTTAGACGTAGCTTTCGGTTGCGTTCTAGGACAACATGATGAAACAGGAAGAAAGGAACAAGCCATCTATTATCTCAGCAAGAAGTTCACCCCGTACGAGGCCCGATATTCTCTTTTGGTGCGCACCTGCTGTGCTTTGACTTGGGTGGCTCGGAAGCTAAGGCATTACTTCTGTGCCTATACTACATATCTCATATCAAGGATGGATCCTTTAAAGTACATCTTTCAGAAGCCCATGCCCACTAGCAAGCTAGCCAAGTGGCAAATCCTGTTGAGTGAGTTCGACATTATCTACATAACTCACAAAGCGGTCAAGGGACAAGCACTGGCAGATCACCTCGCTGAGAAGCCCGTGGATGGAGAATATGAACCCCTGAAACGTATTTTCTTGATGAAGAGGTATCATTCATAGGAGAAGATATTGCAGAGTCCTATGATGGTTGGAGAATGTTCTTCGATGGAGCAACAAACTTCAAGGGAGTTGGCATAGGAGCAGTCTTGGTATCAGAAACCGGTCACCATTATCCAGTGTCCGCCAAACTCAGGTTTCCCTGCACCAACAATATGGCCGAATACGAAGCTTGCATCTTGGGGATTAAAATGGACATTGACATGAACATTCAAGAGCTGCTAGTAATTGGAGATTCAGACTTACTTATACATCAGGTACGAGAAGAATGGGCAACCAAGAACTCCAAGATACTCCCGTATCTGCATCATGTACAGGAATTGAGAAAGAGGTTCACAAAGATAGAATTCTGATATGTTCCCAGAATCCAGAACGAATTCGCCGATGCATTAACTACCCTATCATCCATGATACAACATCCCAACAAGAATTTCATTGATCCCATTCCGGTGAAAATTCATAATCAACCTGTTTACTGTGCCCATGTTGAGGATGAGGCCGACGGAAAACCTTGGTTCCATGATATCAAGGAATATTTGACAAAAGGGAGAGTATCCGGAGCCTGCCAATCATACTCAGAAGCGCACACTTCGGAGATTGTCTAACAACTTCTTTCGCAGCAGAGGAATCCAGTATAGGAGGACTCCTGATTTGGGATTATTAAGGTGTGTCGACGCAAAAGAAGCATCCAAGCTGCTAGAGGAAATTCATGCTGGGACCTGTGGTCCGCATATGAACGGTTTTGTTTTAGCAAAGAAGATACTCCGGGATGGTTACTTTTGGATGACTATGGAGACAGATTGCATCCAGTATGTCCGGAAATGCCATCGCTGTCAGATCCATGCGGACATGAAAAGAGTGCCTCCAAGCGAGCTCCACACAACAAGCTCACCACGGCCAATCGCCGCTTGGGGAATGGACGTTATTGGACCAATCGAGCCTGCCGCTTATAACGGACACAGGTTTATCCTAGTGGCAATTGACTATTTTACCAAATGGGTCGAAGCAGCATCTTACAAGGCAGTAACTAAGAAAGTCGTGGCAGACGTTGTCCGCGACCGCATCGTTTGTCGATTCGGTATTCCAGAGTCCATCATTACTGATAATGGCTCCAACCTCAACAGCGACCTAATAAAGGCTATGTGTGGAACTTTCAAGATTAGCCACAAGAATTCCACAGCCTACCGGCCTCAAATGAATGGAGCCGTGGAAGCCGCCAACAAGAATATCAAGAGGATATTAAGGAAAATGATAGAAAAGCATAAACAGTGGCACGAGAAGTTAACATTTGCTCTATTGGGGTATCGCACCACAGTTCGCACATCAACCGGGGCAACCCCCTATATGCTGGTTTATGGTACAAAAACCGCCATTCCTGCCGAAGTAGAAATTCCTTCCCTAAGGATCATACAGGAGCTAAGCTTGACGACGCAGAATGGGTGAAAAGTCGTTATGAGCAACTAGCTCTTATAGATGGAAAGAGGATGAACGCAGTTTGCCATGGTCAACTCTATCAGAACAAAATGTCCAGAGCCTTCAACAAAAGAGTCAAGCTAAGAAAGTTCACATCGGGACAGCTGGTGTTAAAGAAAATTTTTCCGCATCAAGATGAAGACAAGGGGAAGTTCTCTCCCAACTGGCAGGGTCCATACATGGTTCACCGGGTTCTGACAGGAGGAGCCCTCATACTTGCAGAAATGGATGGAGAAGTCTGGCCAAAGCTGATCAATTCAGATGCAGTCAAACGCAACTATGTGTAACCTTTATGTTTTCCCTACATGATGTAATTGAACTATGCCTGACCTGATTCCCGTTTAAGAGGGGATACGTAGGCAGCCCTATGGGTTCGGTCACAATTCAATAAAATTTTCATTTCCCTCCCAAAATTGGAAACTGGGGCAGAATTTTGAGGAGGATCCTCAAAATTCCGAAGTAACTTCAGCCAATCGCCGCACAAGCAATGGTCAGAAGCATCTACCCATTAAACTGGGGCAGAAATTTGAGAAGGACCCTCAAAATTCCATAGCAAGAGAGGTTGCAATGTCTTGAACCACGTCACAGTCGTCGGTTCATCTAAAAAGTCATTCTTAATTATATACTTATGACATATTTTTTATGAAATCATGCATGTTCACTACCGAAATTGCCTTTTTTAGCAACGCTACCCCAATGATACATACAGTATCACCAGATCCTAGCCGAACAGGTCAAGTAGAGCTAGCGGGGATACGAACTAACCTCCCCCCTTTTACAAAATTCACGATTTTTCTTTAGATGCAGGCACTTGGATTGCGAAATCATCAAACATACCATACACTTACGAGACAAACATTGTTCAGGAATACAACTCTCAAGACCGTTACACTTACCCACATCTGCTATCCACACACACCAGTGATATTTCGTATGTCACAATGTTCCCAGTAATCAAAATATCGCAATCTGCTATCAGCTAAGAAAACTCTACTACCATTGGCCATTTTATTTATTGCATAAGGCTACTATTCTGCCTTCCGAGACTAAACGCTGTCTTCATCCGCATTCTTTGCATTGCATAAGGCTACTATTCTGCCTTCCGAGGTTAAGATCTACCTCCATCTGCATCGGCATTGCATAAGGCTATCATTCTGCCTTCTGAGGTTAAGCTCTACCTCCATCTGCATCGGCATTGCATAAGTCTACCATTTTGCCTTCCGAGGTTAAGCTCTACCTCTATCTGCATCTGCATTGCATAAGGCTACCGTTCTGCCTTCCAACTTGCATAAGGCTACTATTCTGCGTTCTGAGACTAAATGATGTCTCCATCCACACTGCATGGCTGAAAGATCGCCTCATACTGCATCTGCATGGCTGAAAGATCACCTCATACTGCATCTGCATGGCTGAAAGATCGCCTCATACTACATCTGCATGGCCGAAAGATTGCCACGTACTACATCTGCATGGCTGAAAGATTGCTTCATACTGCATCTGCATGGCTGAAAGATCGCCTCATACTGCATCTGCATGGCTGAAAGATCGCCTCATACTGCATTTCATGGGCTGAAAGATCGCCTCATACTGCATTTGCATGGCTGAAAGATCGCCTCATACCGCATTTGCATGGCTAAAAGATTGCCTCATACTGCATTTGCATGGCTGAAAGATCGCCTCATACTGCATTTGCATGGCTGAAAGATCGCCACATACTGTATCTGCATGGCTGAAAGATCACCCCATACCACATTTCATGGGCTGAAAGATCGCCACATACCGCATGGGCTGAAAGATCGCCATATACCGCATTTCATGGGCTGAAAGATCGCCACATACTGAATTTCATGGGATGAAAGATCGCCACATATTGCATCTCATGGGCTGAAAGATCGCCAAATTATCCAAAGGCATCATCGTTTGCAGGCACCATCTTCATAGCCCGAGATTACCATGTCATGGCCTGAGGACCCCCTTTAATCCTTTTGCATATCATTATTCAAAGGCATCATGGTTCGGAGGCACCATTTTCATGGCCCGAGAGCATCATTTCATAGCATGCGAATCCTTTATTATACGCTTCATGGCCCAGGACACCATGGTCTAAAGACGTCATCCTAACCGTCCCAAGACAACATTCATGGTCTGACGGGAATTTGCATCATGTCTAAATTTACGCACAATATATGCTTTGTATTACTTATTTGCAGGTAAACCGGCAAGCAACAGCCGTCTCGACAGGAGCTCTTCCGCTCTAGTGCCCGCAGCCACATCAGACCTAACCATTCCAGTAAACCACTCACTCGCCCAGCCTGAAATAATGCGTCCGTTCTTGGAAAGTACCCATTAGCATACTCCGCCCACGGATCCTGAACTACATATGGCCTAATTCCTGTAAAACCAGGGATATGTAGGCAACTCAGAAGCCAGAGTGCGGCCTAAACCTCTTCAAACCGTTTCGCTCAGTAGAAATTGGCCATCATATCTTTACTCGACAACTCTTTCAACCTTCTCGGGTAAAGAGGGGCAGCTGTTGATACCCAATTTTTCCCTATATATATTTTAATATGCAAAGTACCCTCAAAATAGCATATGTATGCATATATAATGTATGTCCAAGCGTCTCATTATTTTTCCTTAATTTTTAAAGGTTTTTAAATCAATTTATTTACTTATTTTTATCCATAAAAACCTAATAAATATTTCTAAAATTATCATTTTTTGGTGATTCACTTGTTGAACTTTTACATTTATGCTAAGATATAGCAAAGGGAATTTTTTGCATATTTCTTACAAAAACATTTAGTAATTTTAAGGCTAAATTGTATAATTGCAACATTAGCCTCTTTTAGGATTTAATTGCGTTTATGTTCATAAAGATTAAGTCTAGTATTTTTAAATGGTTAATTATATGTCATAAATAAATTATTTTAATATTTTTAATTTATTTCCAGAAATCAGTTTACTATTTTTATAATTTTAATAGGGGAAAATGGGCTATCTAAATGATAGCCCAGTTACATTTCAATTATAGCCCAAAATTGACCCCAATTTGAACCCAATTTCCCTTGGCCCAATTCCTTTTAAATCCGACCCCTTACCCCGTTTAAACAACCCAACCCGGTCTCCCATCTAACCATTTCAATCCCAGCCGTTGATTATTTAGATCAACGGCTCCCGTTCCCCCTTACCTTAGTTAATCCCAAATGACCCCAAAACCCTATCATTTCTCACCTACCGCCGCCCTTGAACCCCCTTCCTCTCAAACCCTCTCTGCAACACCACCTAAACCCTAGCCGCCGCCACCGTAATCCACCCTAATACCTACCTAATCTATGGCCTTCCATGGTCATTTGAGACCTATACCAGCCTTCCATGGCTCCTATGTGTTTGATTCTATGGTTTCATGACCAGACCTCGAAAGGATTTCCAGTCCTTGCTCGATGACCTTTCTCCGGTCATCCCTGACCTTTCTCCGGCCAGCCATGGCAATTCGTGTCACATCCTTGACTCTCCTGGTTAGATCGGTAACTTTCAAGGCCTTTCTCGTTTCTTTTGGGTTTTCTGAAACCCTAATCTCTAAGATCTTTCTATTTCTTTCAGATCTGCTTTAGATCTATACTCTCTATAACTTTCTTGAGTTTTTCTCGAAGGTTCTTTAACTTTCCTTTAAAAATGACCCTTCATCTTCTCTGATTAGGGTGTTCCCTCTAAATTTACTTTTCAAAGATCTCTAATTTTAACGTATTTCTGATTTTGTTATAGTTTTGTTCATATTATTCTTCTACCTGAGTTAGCATGTTAAAACCCTAATTTTTTTTGGGTCTCATTTGAATCCTGAAGCTGTTTGTTTAATATGCACTTGTTTAACTAAGTTCCTCGTTCTTGTTTAACTTATTTGTGTTATCATTTTATAAAACTCGATTGTTGTTGAAAAGCCCTAGGTCTTTGGGTCTGAAATCGTTTGTTTGAGTACCTGACTCGACTGAAAGCTTTTGTTTTAGACTTCCTTTTCTTTATGTGACTTATCTGATTTTACTATCTTTCAACTCGACTATGGCTGAAACCCTAATTTTTCAAAAGGTTTCCTCACCTGCTACTGTGAGACCTTTGCATGTTTCTGATACTCTATTTTCTGCACTATTGATTCAATATGACTTGACTTACTTGATTACTATGCTTCGAATGTTTGCTTTACTACTGAACCCCGGCTTATTTCTGCCACTACTGCATACTTGTGATTATCTCTTTTGCCAATGTGCTTGGCCTCGCATATCTGATGACCTTGTTCACTTTATTTATATGCTGAAGTTTCTTCCTTGATTGATCTTCATGTTGTGACTGATTTCTAAAGTTTCCCTTTTTATGAACCCTGATTTCACTCCCCGTTCAAAATTGATTGATTCTTTTCCCATTATTGTAATATTTACCTTGCTGAATCTATTTCCAAAATAAGCATATTTCTGTACTTAGACTTGATTACTTAATGTTTTTACTACTCCTTTTATGGAAATAATCAGTCTGTCTCTAAACTGATCTCTTTTCTTATTTGAATCTGTTACTACCCGATAAACAGTGATTCCTTAATTAAAGGGAGTCACTTGGGTAATTTATTCTGACTGGAGATTGTTTCTATATTTGTATTAAAACTTTACTTATTACTTTCCTTCACTCGTTTTCAAAAAAGGCTATAAATACCCTGCGTCCCTCTTCTTTCAAACACACGAACACAAGACACAAACACAAGGAATGAAACACTTGAGTTCAGAACACACACCTCACTAAAAACTCTCTCTTTTCTCTGTTACTACTTGTGTTGCTGCCTTGTCTAGCCGGCTGAAAGCCAAGGCTAGGCTGTGGGGAATTTGTTTACTTTTATTTCTGCATTTGCTTCTTTACTTGTATGTTCTAATTAATTTTCCATCATCAACAACAACATGTTTCCTTACTATTTCCTTCACTCTTGCCTGTTTCCTGCTTGTGTTTGATCAAGTTCCATTACTGAGCGTACTGTAATCTGCCCCTTTCTCTTCTGAATTACTGCTTTTCTTATGTATGAACTCTGTCAGTCACTTATTATGACTTATGAACCCCAAACCCCCATATCCCCTATGTGTTTGTATTCCTTGGTTGGTTTGGGGGCATGTCAGCATTAGACATTGATGTGCATGACCCCAAACCTGACCCCTCCTTAGGGTCATATGCTTCATATCCCCTCTATGTGTTGTGTTATCAGGCTGGTATATGGGCATGCCAACACCATCTATTGCTGTACATGCCCAAACTTGGCCCCTTCCTAAGGTCATATACTCCCTACAATGAATTCCCAAACCCCTGACCCCTTTGTATGAAAGTGCTGATTCTGTGTAATGTTAGCTGTACTACTACTATTTTCCAATCACCCTTACCCCTCTCTATTCTCCACTCAATTTTAAATCTCTGTTCCTGCACTTCCACTATATTCTTAGACTTAGGTTCTGCCCCTCTTGTGTGAGCCTTGCCTTGGGACCCATGAGCTCCCTTTGAACTTGGACACATAAGGGCTGCCCCTCCCACACTGCACTCATCTCTATCTGGTTATGCAAACTTGGGTGTAAGCACTGCCTGGGGTCCCTTGAGACCCTTAGGGAACTTTGACACACCCAGGTCTGAGAAAGGCTTTGAAAGAAGTTGGCATTTGAGGTGTTTTGTTCCAAAACTCAGAGAGGAAGTCAGAATCAGGCTTCCTATGGTTGTAACTTCTTTTTTTTTTTATACATTTTTTTGATGTAATTCATTATTTTGGTCTGTAATAATTTGTAATAAACATTTTGGGGTTGTTTAGTGAAAAAGGGTTGGGTAATTGTGCATGCTTAACTATTAGAAGGGTAGAGATCATGCCTTTAGGACCTGTTTATTTTTTTTTCTATATGATTAACTCAGTATTTAGATAATATGCCTATAGGACTTGTCTTTAAAGTTTGTATGTTTAACTCTTAATTTAGAGAACCTGTCTATAGGACCATTTTTAAATTCTGCATTTAGACAACATGCCTATTGGATTTGTCTTAAGTTCTGTATGTTTATTACCACACTTAGACACCATGTTCTTAGGATCCTATTGGTTATAATCCAGCATCTAAAATCAGTACCTTTTCATAGAAATCATGCCTATAGGAATTTCAAGTAAATCCTGCCTGCTTCATTTCACGTTCAACAAGATATCATGTCTAAAGAAATTAAAATCAGCAATAATAAATATCATGTCTATAAGATTTAAAATTAGCAATAATAGATGTCATCGTCTGAAACCAGTCTAGTCTAAAATCAGCCTAACTCTCACTGTTCTGAACTAATTTTCAACGACCCTCTCCCTTCCTATTAATACGGTTTAGAAAGCATGTTTATAGGATCTTAAATTGTTTATTCTAGAATTTGTTACTGCTTTGCTCCATTCTGAATTGGTAATAGATATCGTGTTTATAGGATCTCACCCAAACACCTAGGCAAGCCTTAGGTGATAACAATAATAAAACTGAATCCGTCTTTGTTAATTAATAATTTCTACAACCAGCAGGCAGGCCTGATTCGGACTTCTTATCTGAGTTATGTAATAAATTGGTCTGCTTCAACAACTGAAACTCCCCTGTCTTAGTACTTTAAATTCTGGCCTTGATTGTGTTTAAGTCATGATATTTATGTGCTTTGCTTGAGGATGTATACATGAGCCTTTTTGGGTGTTTACATGTTCCCCCTTAATGTGCAGTCCTATGTGTTTTATATGTCGTCCTAGCTTTTTCACCTTTTGAAACCTCAAAGTCAGCCTAATATCCCTCCCCTTTAGGAATAGTAGTCCTAAGTGCCTCTGGGACTGATAGGAATGGGACGGGTAATAGCATGCAATAGTGGTCGAGACCAATCAGCGCTTTAGTACCTCGACGGGGTGGGAAGGGTATATATGGATATGATGACCGGTACGCTAATACCACGTGTAGCCCCTCTCTCGAGGAGTGATTACCGGGTATTGCATTGATGTGATCCATATTTCAAATAAACCTTGGACCTCCCCTCTCCTCTTTCTTTTCCTTTAAATATTTAAAGAATTGTAACCTCTTTTCAAAATCATCCCTTTAATGATTGCTTTGCAAACTCTGTTTTACTTTTATCACTTCCAAACACTTGTGTATTAAAATCTCCTCTTATTTGAGCCTTATTTGTTTACTTGTTAATTGCACAAATTCACAAAGAAACTATCTGGCCGGGAACCACACTAGTGGATCTTGAGGGGTGCCTAACACCTTCCCCTCAGGATAATTTCAAGCCCTTACCCTATCTTTGGTTATCAAACAAACTTAGAAGTGAACCTTATAGGTGTCCTAATGCACCTTAAATCATTAGGTGGCAACTCTTCAAATGCAAAACCTAGTTCCCAAAAGGAATGAGTTGTCCTATACCCAAAATGTCATAAACCCGATTTTCCGATGCAAAGAGGGAAAAAGGGGGAGCGACAGAAGGTTGACACGTGAGTTACACCGAAGCCGGGCATGCTTGACCCCGAAATAGTACCGTCATGGACTTGTAACAGAATGGGCTAGATTCCTACCACGTCCCCAAGATCATGGCGCAAATCCTGGAATATGATTGTACGATTCCGTACTAGGCGGTTAGACAGCTGTATCAAGAATATTCGTTACTGTAAATAGAAATATACCTTATTTAGGGTTCCCCTATTATATAGAGGGGACCCCAATCATTTGTAACACATCTCATCATTGGCAAGAATATACTATCATATTTTTCTCTCTTACTGTTCATCAGAATTGTTCTTTACATTTGTTGTTCTTACTTTATTGCTCTTAGTTCGTCTCGAGGTCACCACTGCTGAGTAACATTGGTTTGATTCGCTTATTCCTTTCATTTCTACTTCATATTTTTTGAATATTAATTGGTGTACCACCAATAAACCCAGGGGAAGTGACAAACATGGAACCAGTTGATGTTAGTTCACACATAGCTCTAAACGCAGATTTAGGCACAGACCCCGGAGGGAGTGTACGTAGGGAAGCCCGACCTAGTGGCCAAGGAACACAAGGAGTGGGTGATGGGGGGATCAGCCTCCAAGTGATATTCGAGATGCTGCAAGCTCAACAGATCGCCATTGCTCAACTTTTAAGTCAAAATAAAACTCCGAGTGTAGCTGAACATGAAAATAATCGACGTGCTGAGCCAGCGCCAAAAAGTCCAAGTGGAAAAGACTCGAGGACTGACCCCACCATTATGAGGATGCTCGAAGAGCTCACCAAGAGGATTGAGTCCGGAGAAAAGAAGATTGAAGATAATGACAAAAAGGTGGAAACTTATAATTCTCGTGTTGACCAAAACCGCGGGGCCTCTAGTTTTGAGAGGATTAGATGCCAAAAAGTTCATAGAAAAACCATTCCCCCAAAGTGCGACTCCAATGCCTATTCCTAAGAAGTTTCGCATGCCCGATATACCCAAATTTAACAGGACAACCGACCCTAACGAGCATATTACTTCATACACTTGCGGGATCAAAGGAAATGATTTGAATAACGTTGAAATCGAATCAGTCTTGTTGAAAAAGTTTGGAGAAACATTGTCGAAAGGAGCTATGATTTGGTATCACAACCTACCTCCTAACTCTATTGATTCATTTTCTATGTTAGTAGACGCCTTTGTGAAATCGTAAGGTGGCCACGAGAAAATTGGGTGTCTTCAAGATAAAATAAAGGAACGACGAGATGTTGAGGGAGTTTGTGTCCAGATTCCAGATGGAGCGAATGGAGTTACCACCGGTCTCAGATGACTGGGCAATACAAGCTTTTATACAGGGTTTGAATGAAAGGAGCTCCATTGTGTCTCGACAGTTAAAGCAAAACCTGATCGAGTATCCCGCTGTGATATGGTCAGATGTGCACAACCGTTATCAACAAAAAATCAGGGTCGAGGATGACCAGTTGGGAGCCCCTCGGATTCAGTTCATCCTAACAAATCGGCAACCAGACCCTCGAGGGATACAGACAGGGACGCGAGGTCAACCAAAGAACGGTATCAACCGTATGTTGGTCGGGGAAATAATGGTTCAAGCCGTAACGCTCCTCGAAATGATCAGAGAAATGATCGAGGTCAATGTTCTCAAGGACTCATGAGTAGGAACGGGTTCGATAAGCACACCGATCCCGCGGAAGCACCTCGATTGTCAGAGTATAATTTTAGTGTAGACACATCAGCTATTGGAAGAATCAAAGATACCAGGTGGCCCAGGCCAATCCAAACCGATCCATCTCAAAGGAATCAGAATTTAATGTGTAAGTATGATCGGGTCCAACCCTGCACCACTACAGAGTGGCAAGAGCAGTCGATGCAGCTTTTACCCGAGAAGATCGGGATCGAATCCACAGGGAGCTAGAATGTTTGGGAACTGGGTTCCTACCTACACTAGTAACATGCAAAGTAATTGTTTACATTTCTAAACATGCGTTGATGGTTCACTAATCTAGATTATCACTAATAATGCTGAAATTAAGCTAGGTATGATATCTTTTTGTGAGGTTTTCTTAACATATGGAAAGGCACTAGGGAAGTGACTTTCCCCTAGGTGAATACTTGACGGGTTCTAAAGCCTAAAGCAAAGTTTTTATCTTTGGGATGTGATATAGCCAATGCACGAAACTACTCACTCTATACCTCTCGGTAGCTTGAGTGACTTTGCCCTAATTGGCTTTCTCAAGACCAATTGGGTGTCAAAATTGTGCAAGCAATATAGGCTCAAGTCGGGTATTACTGTCTCTAGGTTTAACCCTTTAATTGGGGCCATCAATCTCTTGAATACGCTCCAATTCCTTGTTGGCCTGATTTTCCTAGACTCAAGTTCTCTTTCTCAAGAAGAGCCCAAGTCAAAAAGGCACAAATTAGTGTTTGCAACCACTAATTCAACATGGAAAATACAAATCAGGCCAAATATCAACCACCCACAAACATCTAAGCCCTAAAACAAGAGACCCATCAAATACCCACACTAGGGTTGAGCCACAAACCTAGCTAATGGGTCTAGCTACTCATAATAATGGAAGAAATCAGATATTGAGATGAAGAATAACCCATAAAGTATAATTACAAGCTAAGATTCGAAGATTCAATGTTAAACTATCTACAAAATTACTCAAAATAGCTAAAAAACGGCGTTCACGTGCTCAGCTACAGATAAGATGACCTAAAAATCTGAAAAAGAAGTATTTATACAACGCCGAATTTTCTGGAAAAATGCCCCTAAAGGAGGTACTGCGGACTGCGAAAAATGGACTGCGGTCGCGGTTAGGCTACCGCGGCCGCGTAAAATCAACAGCGGACCGCGGTCAAGCCTTTTTGGATTCAAATCTTGTTCTTTAAATCTAGTCACCACGGACCGCAATAAATGGACCGCGGCTGCGATGGCTTCACCGCTGCCGCATAAAATCAACCGTGGTCAGTGGTGTATTGAAAACTTCCAAACTTCAGGCTCTCTGAATATCTTCTCCGCGCACCGCAACAAATGGACCGCGACCGCGATGAGGCTACCGCAGCTGCGTAGAATCAACTGCAGGCCGGGTTGCTTGAAATTCCAGGATTGCATCTTCTCTGATCTTTTCCACCGCAGACCGCGATAAAAGAACCGCGATCGGGTGGGTCTATTTCAACCGCGGTGGATTTATTACTGTGCAGGTTTTCCTCTTTTTTGAGCTGGTTTTGACTTCCTTGTCACTTTTTGACCAAACACACAAACAAGCACAACATGTAAGCTTTTGGGATTACTTGTATGCACTTTTAATCCAAAACTCAAGCAAAAAGAAGTATAAAATAGACTAGAATAGCTAGTTATCAACTCCCCCAAACTTAAGCGTTTGCTTGTCCTCAAGCAAACAAAGTAAGTCCCACCTCCTTAAGAATAAAACTAAGAAAATCCAGCTAACCTAAAGTGACCTCATCTAGCATCAATTGGGACTAACAATTGCCCTCAATTCAAATGAATCATTAACAACTTTCAACCCTTTTAAGCACCATGGTTTTAGTGTGACACAAAAGCATCAAGTGTTGACTCAACTCATCAAGGAAACTCTTTCTACTACTTTGGTCATTGTGGAACTCAAACTCATACTCCTCACTCTTCCTTAAGCAAAACCTCACTTTTAGATTGTAGCACTCAGAACGAGGATTGTGGAAAACACACTCATCTCTCTCAAAGAAAGGTCACAAGTCCGACTCTAAGTACCATAAGCTTGACCCTTATGTGAGTCACCACTAATGTAAGCTTCAGGGCTTTTGTAGGGATACAATGAAGGCTTTTAGTTTAGGGTAGGATATATTTGGTCTAAGAAGGTTTCATCTTTCCTTAAGCACTTCATTTGCTTCCTTTTGGCACACATTCTCTTGACTCTTTGAGTCATTTACTTCTTTCTTAGGGGTTAGAGAGACACACCATCACTCTTTCTTGTTCATTTCAAACCTTTTTATCCTTTCTAATCTTTCCACGCCTTTCATCTTTTTACTTTTATTGAATCCCTTCATTTCTTCTACATTGTTCATTCTTTTTGACTTTTTGATTTTTTTTGCCTTTCCTTTTCTTCATTTTGTACCTTTTACCATTTTTTGCATTCCTCGTCTCTCCCTCCAAACTTATGCTTTTTCCTTGTGCTAAGGAAAGATCGGGTGCCAAGAGAGGGTCTTTTTAGAACGGGTAAAGGCTTGTATCATGGTCTTCGAAAGAAAGAAAAAGGGCTATGGCTCAAAGGGGTTGACTAGGGATATTATCATTGGTAGGCTATGGATGTTTTCAAGATACCATTCGGATCAAGGAGAGCCTATAATCACTTCTCAAGTCAAACTACACTTAGAATTTCGCCTAGGCAAACATTTAGGGCATCTTCTAGACTCAATGGCACGGGACTTGGACTTGTAAATCAAATTCTCACCACACAAGCTATAAGATTGCTAAAGAGATAGAGTCGTGGGCCCACAACAACCTTAGCTAAGATTTGAGCAACGCAAATGGTCCTGAAAAACCATTTGATGATTATTAGCCAACACAAGAGTCTCAAGTCACAATTGTCACCATCCTATACACACCAATTTGTTTTTAACCATAAGGTCAAAGGCAAATGTGTTAGGCCCAAGTGAAGCTTTCCTTGAGGCACTATTACTCACCAGCTACTATTTACACAAAAATGAAAAGAAAACAGACTCAAACCCTTAAGAAGGTTGTCATGTCATCCATCATCGGTAAGAGCCACCCGGTTCACACAAACTTCACCTTTGGAAAGAACCATGGCATTAAGAAAACCAAAGGCTTAATGAAACGCAAAAACTCAAAATAAGAAGCTACGAACTGAAAAAGAAGCTACTAAAATGAAGTAAGAAGATATGAAAGAAAATACGGAAGGTAAACTAAATATGTACAATAGGGGATTTAAAGGAATATACATAAGAGGGAATGAATATATACATAAGAAAGTAACTTTCTATACAAACCAAGATTGCAAAATACGAAAAGTGAAATAAACAGGTAAAATTATATAAATACCAAAAGTAAAAAAGCATAACAAAAAAGAAAATAGTATCATAATTACAGTCCAACATCATCAAAATAGGGCTACCCCCTCAAATGAAAGCTAACATTGTCCTTAATGATAACTAGCGAAAAATAAGCTCAAAAAGAAGATAGAGAGTAAAGAAAAATCCCTATGGGTCCTCCGTCTGCATGGGATCATGAGCCTGGGTCCCTGGGTCCTGTGACTGATCGGGAACCTGTGACTGGATCCCTATAACCTGTGCCTGTTCTGGGACATGAGGCTGGCTAGAGGAACCTCCCTGCGGGTCCTCCAACTCAATCACTGCATCATCTACCTGGGGGATCACTCTCCTCCTCTTTGGTGCCCTCTCCAACTCGTGCTCCTGCTCCGGCTCAGTCTGAGCTGCTGGAGGCTGGTCATAAAACAATAGCTCAGATGGTAGATGATCAGCAGCCTTCATCTTCTCCACTTCTCCCCTCAACTCCTTCTCAGACTCCTTTGAGGCCCGAGTCTTCTTCAGCTTCCTTATCTGCTTGGTCAGCTCCTTCAGTGACTTTCCATGAGCATCTATGGCATCCATAATCAACGTTTTGTTCTCCAAGAGCTTCTTCTGGTTGTCCAGAAGCTCCTTGAGAGTCTTCTCCACTGAAGCTGGAACCTGTGGCTGTGGGGGTACGGAATGGGCTGCCACCGAGCTAGAAAGCACAGACAGCTTAGAAGTAGTTGCCTGCATCCAGTTATTGATACTGGCAAGTGTTTGGCTCAAACGGTGGGCAAACATGGGTAGGCTGAGGATGATGGGATATCTGGAGTAGAAGTAGATGGTCCAGAGGCAATATCTGGTGTGCCTGTGGGAAGCTGAGAAGAAGTGACTACTACTACTGGCTCTTCAGACTGGCCAGTAGAAGTAGTGGCTTTGCCCTTAGGATCTTTGGCTTTGGGGTTCTCATCAGCCTTGAGGCTGTACCAAGAAAAGGGCAATTTGGGTTTCACCTTCACGTCAAAGTTCCTTTTCTCCACCTCCTGGTCTTCAAATTACATTGTAAGAAAATTTGGGAAGGGGTATGATCTGTCACCCTCATTGACCATCCTAGTGATCACCCTAGACATAACATTCCCGACATTGATCGGGAACCCCACCATAATAGACGCCACCAATATCGCCCGGGAGACCGGCATAGAGTTTTTATGGGTAGTGGGGTCCAGCCTGCTGCATACAAAAGTCTCCCACCCCTTTGCGTCAAAATTTAGAGTCTTCCTCAAGATTGCAACTCCTGATGTCAACCATGCTGGGGTGGTGCCCAGGAGAGCCAAATGTGATGCTAACCATGGACGGACTGCCTCATCAAGTGCCAATTTCTCCTAGTATAATGATTCGTCTTCCTTAGGAAAGCCCAGGTACTCATTGATTGTTTTCCCATCGAACTTCACTTTCAAGTTCCGCACTTTAGTCACTTTGGTATCCTTCTTGATGTGGGAAGCATTGGCGTAAAACTCTTTGACTAAGTGCTCATTTGCCTCTGGCACCCTGCTGGTGAAATAATCCCACCCCAGTCGTTCATTGAATTGTTGTTTCACGTTGGGGTTGTGCGGCAGGAGATCCCTCTCTACGAACTGGCGCTCAATAATAAGAGACCTCAAAGGCCACCATTCCCGGAACTTGTGGTATGCCAGCTCACTGATAAACCTCCCTTTCCACACCTTGGGGTTTCTAGTTCTCTCCACACCCCCGGGTTGGGGTACACCCCCTTCTACTTTATCTGGTACCTCATCGTTGACGGGATCCTCTCCAGGTGGCGAAGCTGTAGGTGAAGTAGAGGCTGCACTATCACTGCTCTCTGCTGAGCCCTCAGATGACTCAGAACAAACTTGAATTGAAGCACGAGCAATAGGAGAGTCTGGAGGTGGGTAAATCTCTCAAACGATGCCACTCCGGGAATTCAAGTACATACTCTGGCACTGAATCAGATTCAGATGCCTCCCGGGAGGGCAAGCACTCACTTCCTTCAGAATGGGAATCAGCTTTATCTACAGCTTTGATGAGTTTTCTGGTTTCCCCAATTGCTTTCTGAACTGTTGGGGTCAATTTAATCATGCCTCGTCCCTGTTACGTCCCGTAATATTACGTCGATATTACGTCCCGCAGTATTATATTACGATGATGTTACGCTTCGCAATATTAAATTACGACGATATTGCACCCTGTGGTATTGTATGTTGAATTTGTTGTACGGTAATTGACATCAGACCAAGGAAAAGATCATTTGGAGATTATAAAGATTATACAATTTCAAACAAGTGATGAGTAAATTTGTGAAGGTGAGAGGGGAAGCAAGTCAAAGAAAATGAATTTTTGTCCAAAGTTTGGTAGGTCGGGATAAAATACGGGCCGAGTGTTAATACCCGGTATTTATGGACTAGTACCATACAAGGTACTATATGACCAAGATAGTAGGATGTATAAAGTGTATTAAAAATAAGTAGAATTTTAAGTAATTTGAGACAATTCTTAATTATGCGGGTAATTGATTAATTATCAGGTAGCGGAATATTATCTATTTAAAATAATCGACTAATGAATAAGATCAAAATAGAACGTGGCAGCATGCCACAAATTAAAAGAATGCTCTTTGGTCATTTTTGGTTAAGTGACAACTTATTAGATTAATTACAAGGCACTCACTTCCAAGACCTTCAAAAATAATATTACAATTAGAAGTGGGGGAACAAAATGTTATCATTCTGATAACTTTTCAACATTCATTCTTGAAGACTTTAAGCAAAGGATAAAGTAACGTTATACAAAGACTCTCCGGCCAAGAATATGGTAACATTATTAGCTCCAAACCTTTCAAATTCATCATTTGAATCTCTAAAATGAAGATTGAAATTTCAGCAACTCATCAAAAATTCTGTCAACGTGACTTTGCTGCAAAAGATCATACGAGACTACGTGATGTTGTAGCAACGGGGTTTTGTGATTCTAAGGGAGTATGGTACAACCTTTTCCAAGAATATCATACGGATTTTCCTCTACTCCAGGTATGTTAAGGCTACCACTTCTTTCTTTTTGGCATGATCTAAGTTATACAAAAGAAACGAGCAAATGCACAGTTTTCATCTATTCATAGAAATACTAGGGGTCTCTGTGTTCTTGATTCTCCATGTGACATATTATTATATCTTCTGTTCATGGGTCTCAAAATAATACGCAGTTGATAAAGTTTATCCGAAAAGAATATAGAGATTTTTAACATATTTTCGTGCATTTTGATCATTTATGCATGTACGTTGACCCATGACCAGACGGCGTTATATACGTGTATTTATATGTATATATTTATGTATATGGGATACGGAAAAAAGGTTACAGCGTTATATACGCACCACTACCTGATCAGCTGGTATACGTTGATGATTTTGCCCACAGTGGCCGAGATGATATGATGGGATGCCCTCAGAGGCTTGATGATGTTGTGAACACATGTACTTATGCACGACATGACATTCATACACTTATGCATGACACTATAAGTATTTCATGATTTACAAAGTTATCTAGACATACAGGTTGAGTCATTTACTCTATATTTCTTCCATGTCTTTAATGTAATTATTTATGTGCCTTATATACTCGGTACATTATTTGTACTGACATACCTTTTGCCTGGGGACACTGCGTTTGATGCCGGCAGGTCTCGATAGACAGGTTGAAAGCCCTCTAAGTAGGCTATCAGCTCAGTGGAAGATGTTGGTGCGCTCCATTTGCTTCGGAGTTGCTTGTTTGGTTATTATGATTTAGATATGTATTGTTTGATATGACGGGTCTCTATCCCGACCATTGCAAAAATTATGTATTCTTAGAGGCTTGTAGACAGATGTCATGTATGTAAAATATTGTGTGGCCTTGTCGGCCTATGTTCAGTGTACGAGTGGTTATTTTGGACTTATAGGCATGTATGTCTTATGTATAAGTTGGTATCACATGTTGTATTCTATTTATCTCACAGCAGCCTTCCGACTCATTTATCTATGATAGTACGACATGAAAAGGTATGTTATGTTGGTACTCGGTTGAGTAAGGTACCGGGTGTCCGTCGCGACCCAACGGTTTGGGTCGTCACAAAAGTAGTATCAGAGCAGTTCTGTCCTAGGGAATCTACAAGCCGTGTCTAGTAGAGTCTTATTTATGGGTGTGTCGTGCACCACACTTATAAGCAGGAGGCTACAGGGCATTTAGGATTATCACACTTTCTTCTTACTCTAGATCGTGTAGTAGAGCTTAGTTGTAAGAACTCAATTTCCTAAGCTCTATCTTACTCATAATATGACGATACCTACATCCAGAAAGATGGTTGGTAGAGATATAGCTGTGGAAGAGTTGAGTTAGAAGAACTCGAGTTTGCATCATTTCTATGATGGATAAATGTGAGGTCTTCAGCAAAACATGTGTGTACCTTACGCGTAAGCTTCTTGATAAAAAAGTCTTAAGGCAAGAATATCTATCCACCTCTATGGTGAAAGGCAATGAGAGATTCAGAAGAAAAATACAAGTTTCCAACAAGTAAAAGAAGCAAGGTGAAAGAGGATACGAGGTACCCAGTTAATAAAGATTATCCTTATTTACCATTCAGGAAGAGAGATATAAGCATTTTGAGTTACCTTCAACAGTAACAGAGGTAGGTATAATTGGCCACAACGATCTAAGTTATGCTCTATGGGAGCTAACAAATATGGTTAAGAGAAGGACATAATATCACGATCCAGTTGGGGTTAGAGTGACCCAAAATGGTGGATGAATTATTTGCGTTAGTTGACATTGCCGAAGGATATTGCAAATGTGCTAATAGATCTCCTTGTGAGACACCCAAATGGTGCACTCTAGAATATTACAATTAGATGTGAATACTAGCTGGATCAAAAAAAAATTCAGAAGATAGGCACTGAAAGCCTGGAAAGGATAAATATTACCTTAGTGTGACTCTCTTCCCTAGTAGAGCGAGGACGTTGAGCAACCCGACGAGCCGATGAATGAAGCAAGGAGAGCTAAAAGCAAAAGAATGTCGTGTTGAAGTTTTCATAAGAAATGGGATAGGCAGAAATATTAACAGAGTAATGAGAAGAGAGATAAGGAAGAATTATGAGTGAGATGTGATACATGGATGACAAGGTAGAGTGTTACAGAACCTATAATCAGATGAAGAAAGAGACGAAAGGTGATGGGCCTTAAGACAACAAAAGAGTATAGGCCATACAATCTCATCCTCATTTCGAGAAATAAGTTCGCGACTCTAACGTGATTAACAGAAGGAAAAGTTAGAGCCTAGAGTAATACAAATCAGTATGGAATGGTGAACAAGATAAACTAAACGTGAATTAGGAATTGAGTGATTTGATAATAGTCAGCATCATGAGAGTTTCAGAGTTCGTTCCGGTGATAATAGAATGGACAACAAAAGAATATCCATGATGAATTCAGAGAATGGTCATTCAGGGAGACACTTCCCTAAAGCAAGCAATATGAGCAAAGTTAAGCTTAAGGGACTGTATGTGACAGTGACACTAAGTGTCACCATCGCGGGTGAGGAATTTTGTTATCCGTGGTACAAAAGGATTACCGCAAGGCGAGTAAGGGTCATTGATGATGTGAAAGGACGCCAAAGACAAAGAGGAAAAACATCTATAGACAGGTCGTCATAGCTCCAAGTCTTAGTACTCCCCTAAAGGGGGAATATGGAATGATAAAGGAAGAATGCGATAAAAAATGAGAAAGGGATGATATTGCACCTATCCAGAAGTTACAGATATGCTATGATTCCAGAACGTTATGTAAGCACAATGTAAAAAAAAGAAAAAAAAGGGATGTAAGGGTTCCTGCCCGGGAAGTTATTGATAGATAAGAAGCTAGTATGTGAGGTAAGTTAAGACAAGGAAATAACCCAAGAAAGATTACGCAGAATATGGATATGGGAATGGGTTGACGAGTAGTTAGTAGTTGATTCAGGAAGAGCCTAGTCATGACTAGACAAGGAGTTACAAACAAATCAGCAGATCATGCAAGATAAATGTAGTAAACCCCAGCATGGAGAATTCAGCCTCGCAGTAATGTCATTATAATATTTAAGATATATTCAAATAGGAGACGGGGTAGTTAAAGGTACCGTATGAGTGTTACGTGGATGAAAGAAAAGTTCCACTGGGAAGGCAGTCAAAATATCAGTTCAGAAGCAACCCTACAAGCACAAGGGCAAGGAGGTAAACAACTACGGATGATTATAGGCAGGGAAGGACATCAAAAGGTCCGTAATAAGCTCACAGCTTTACGAGATTGAAGGGTTTTCCCTAAGTACTACAACGAAGACTAGCTGAAGAAATAAGGAAGAAGGCTTCAACCTAAGCACAACAACCTAAAGAGGAAATGATCGTGTAACAACAGTCTCACAACAATATTGTATGCACTCCAAAGGAAAGTGTCACCTGCCGTAGCTAATGAACGGGAAGTAAAATTAAAAGTAATATTCGAGATCATGAGTTGCACAAAAACTCTAGCATGCGTAGGAACTAAGATAAGCTAAGTATGCTCGCAACAGGGGCAGAAAGACAAGGAAAAGTAATAGCTTTCGTTAAAGAAAGTTAAGAAGGAACGAAAGGAATTATTCGATCAATGATCCCGAGTTGGTGACGTTATGAACGCACTTAAGAGTATGGAGTTTTATACCCGTAACATATACAGTCGTAGAAGATTATAGTATACGTTAAATGGAAAAATTGAGCCTATGACTTAGATGAAAGATCAAATTGTTAAAGGATTGTATCATGCATATTCCTCAGCGCCCATGAAAGGCTAAACACAATAACTATTACCATGAACCACCGATCAGGAGATAATCAAAAGAAGGAGGAAACTAAAGTGTTACATCAACGAGGTAAATCAGGAATCCAATTATGGAACTAGAAGTTATAGGAATCATGATTGAGAACATAGCAGAATCACTCTGAATATTAGAGGCACAAGAGAGATAGCACAACAACTATATTCTATAACGGCTCTATGATAAAGCCAGTTAGAAAAAATACCAGCCTTATAAGAAGTCAGTATGGAGCTCCCACCGGATTGTATATGCACCAGAAATGCAAGTATTATAATAGAGCTTCAAATGGTGGATGTGATTTATACCTATGTGGAAGGGAGGTCATGAAAGAGATAGGAGATACGATGCAGGATTTTAAGGTAAGAAAGTTAAATGGGAAAAACAAACGAGATACTCAAATGCAGAAGGTCGTGAATAGTCCATACTGTGGATAAAAGGCTAGAAGCGTGGGATTTCAGTATCCAGGAATGATAGTAGCGTCATCAGCGGCGTACCTTCCAGCCTATGGTTTCTAAGTACCGAGAGATCTAGTCAAGAGACTAAAGAATTGTTAGAGACGATGTGATGCCTCGATGTTCCAGAAAAGCATAAGGAAGTCGGTCACAAGCTAAAGTATGATAGAACGACAATGTTTTAGAAAGACAGGAGTAAGGATAAGAAGAGGGCAAGTGAGAAGGTGACGAAAATGGAAAAGTCCTCAGGATTACGCCCGTGAAAACAATTGAGCTGATGGTTCCTTTAAGTTATAGAAAGCTCAATTTAGCCTGAATGAACACAAAGGAGTCTAAGACTAGTAGCATTTAGAAGAGATGGGATGCTGCCCTGGTAGCAGAATGAGGGTGTAACTGAGTTAAATAAAGGATGACGTTTGGGAATTCGCTTGAGTAATGATTTGAAGAAAAAAGGGAAAGAGGATTTCATGAATTGTAAGGGACTAAAATACCCATATAAAGGTGAGTCATATTGGGATGCTATAAAGTACGGTTATGGAAGTATAGTATCACCCCTAGGTGGATCAATCTAATTACTCCAGATGCCTCAATGAGACGCAAGCCCTAGCGGCGGTGTTACATAAGAGATCAAGTTAACAGTGGTAAATGATAGATCAACATTAAGGTGAATCAACAATAGATGAATAAAAGTTTAACAATATGAGATGAGATTAGGCCATTAGTCATAAGGATAAGCAACGAAAGTAACCTGAAGTTGGTTGCAGACCTCAATAACGATAAATCAAAGTAAGAGTTATGGCATAGCATGACGTATGTAGATGCAATAAAGTCATACGAATGGATAACCAGGTCTATAAAATAAGATGTAGCAATATACGCAAATTCTACAAAGTATCGGGCGAAGAACTTCAGTATACCTATAGATGCCCAGAGAGACATCCTATTAAGCCTTGTATATGTTTGTAAAGTAAGGCCTAGAGATTAGCTAAAAGCTGGAGGAAAAAGAAGAGGAGAGTCGTATAGGCACATTTACAAGATCAGCATCGTAGAGGCTGCATGATAGAATGTAGCAACAATTACGAGATTAGAAGGAATTCGATCACAAGTCATGACGTGAGAAAGACGCCAAAAGGGGGGAATGCCCTGGCCTTGGGATTTATTCACAGAACAACTGACTAAATGGCAAGGAGAGTATTAAGGTATTCACAAAAGCTATAAGTTATGAAAATGATAAGAGCATCAATCAACATTCGAGGACGAATGTTCCAAAGGGGGGAATGATGTTACGCCCCACAATATTACGTCGATATTACGTCCCGCAGTATTATATTACGATGATGTTACGCTTCGCAGTATTAAATTACGATGATGTTGCACCCTGTGGTATTGTACGTTGAATTTGTCATACGGTAATTGACATCAGTCTAAGGAAAAGATTATTTGGAGATTATAAGGATTATACAATTGCAAACAAGTGATGAGCAAATTCGTGAAGGTGAGAGGGGAAGCAAGTAAAGAAAATGAATTTTCGTCCAAAGTTTGGTATGTCGGAATAAAATACGGGTCGAGTGTTAATATCCGGTATTTATGGAATAGTACCATACAAGATACTATATGACCAAGATAGTGGGATGTATAAAGTGTATTAAAAATAAGTAAAATTTTAAGTAATTTGAGACAATTCTTAATTATGCGGGTAATTGGTTAATTACCGGGTAGCGGGATATTATCTAATTAAATTAATCGACTAATAGATAAGACCAAAATAGAACGTGGAAGCATGCCACATATTAAAAGAATGACTCTTTGGTCATTTTTGGTTAAGTGGCAACTTATTAGATTAATTACAAGGCACTCACTTCCAAGACCTTCAAAAACAATATTACAATTAGAAGCGGGGGAACAAAATGTTATCATTCTGATAACTTTTCAATATTCATTCTTAAAGACTTTAAGCAAAGGATAAAGTAACGTTTGACAAAGACTCTCCAGCCAAGAATATGGTAACATTATTAGCTCAAAACCTTTCAAATTCATCTTTTGAATCTCTAAAATGAAGATGAAAATTTCAGCAACTCATCAAAAATTCTGTCAACGTGACTTTGCTGCAAAAGATCATACGAGACTACGTGATATTATAGCAACGGGGTTTCGCGATTCGAAGGGAGTATGGTACAACCTTTTCCAAGAATATCATACGTATTTTTTCCTACTCCAGGTATATTAAGGCTACCACTTCTTTCTTTTTGGCATAATCTAAGTTATACAAAAGAAACGAGCAAACGCACAATTTTCAACTATTCATAGAAATACTAGGGGTCTCTGTGTTCTTGATTCCCCATGTGACATATTATTATATCTTCTGTTCATGGGTCTCAAAATAATACGCAGTTGATAAAGTTTATCCAAAAAGAATATTAAGATTTTTAACATATTTTTATGCATTTTATTCATTTATGCATGTACATTGACCCATGACCAGACGATGTTATATACGCGCATTTATATGTATATATTTATGTATATGGGATATGGAAAAAAGGTTACAACATTATATACGCACCACCACCTGATCAGCTGGTATACGTTGATGGTTTTTCCCAAAATGGCCGAGATGATATGATGGGATGCCTTCAGAGGCTTGATGATGTTATGAACACATGTACCTATGCACGACATGACATTCATACGCATATGCATGACACTATAAGTATTTCATGATTTATAAAGTTATCTAGACATACAAGTTGAGTCATTTACTCTATATTTCTTCCATGTCTTTAATGTACTTATTTATTTGCCTTACATACTCAGTACATTATTTGTACTGACATCCCTTTTGCCTGGGGATGCTGCGTTTCATGCCCGTAGGTCATGATAGACAGGTTGAAAGCCCTCCAAGTAGGATATCAGCTCAACGGAAGATGTTGGTGCGCTGCATTTGTTTCGGAGTTGCTTGTTTAGTTAGTATGATTTAGATGTGTATTGTTTGGTATGGCGGGACTCTATCCCGACCTTTACTAAAATTATGTATTCTTAGAGGCTTGTAGACAGATGTCATGTATGTAAAAGATTGTATGGCCTTGTCGGCCTATGTTCAGTGTACGAGTGATTATTTTGGCCTTATAGGCTTGTATGTCTTATGTATAAGTTGGTATCACATGTTGTATTCTACTTATCTCACAGCAGCCTTCCGGCTCATTTATCTATGATAGTATGACATGAAAATGTACGTTATGTTAGTACTCGGTTAAGTAAGGTAACGGGTGCTCGTCGCGGCCCATCGGTTTGGGCCGTGACAGTCCTCTACCCCGGGAGGACTCTGCTCTACCCTTTTGTTTGTCACCACCTCCTCTGGATTTAACCATTGTCTGCAAGTATATCTGGTGAATTTGTTAGTGCAAAGACTCGAAGAAGCAGTGCAGAAAAATAGTTGATAGTGTAAAGCAAAACTACAGACCGCGGTCCGCAAAAAATGCACTGCGGCCGCGAACGCTGCACCACGGACCGCAAAAAGTCAACCGCGAATTGCCGAGAGGTGGGGTTCAGACTACCCACTCTCTGATTCAATGGCACCACGGACCACGAAAAATGGAGCGCGGCCACGGTAAGTATACTGCGACCGCGAAAAATGCCACTGCGGACTGCGGTTATCAAGGCTTGGAGCGGACCGCGAAAAAACAACCGCGGACCGCGACGGTCAAATTTTGGGCTCAGCACCTAGGATTTCAAATTTTCGTGCATTTTAGAATTAATCAACATATTATCAACCCACTAGGTAGTTAATAACCATTTCTTACTAATTAAAACCTATTCTAATTAACATTATAGAACCCAAAGTTAAAAATTAAAAGAAAAAGGAAGAAAAAGAAGTGAGAACTATCAAATTAAAAGAAAATAAAAACAAAATTAAAGACTAAGGATATATTTGAATTACCAGAAGTGAGATGCAATACAGATGAAGCTCAGTTCTTGTGTTGTGGAAATTAGTGTGTGAGTGAACAGTAGTCTATAGTGATTGAGAGTACAAAGGGCGAAAAGTGTAAAAGGGGGTCTGAGGTCCTATTTATAGACAAGCCCCGGGACTCACTAATTCTTACCTGCCGCGGACCGCGGTAAATGCACCGCGGACCGCGGTTGCGAAACTCAGAAGGGTTGTTGCTTTGAGACCACTGCAGACCATGAAAAATGCTTCGTGATAGCGGTAACCCACTACGGTCCGCGAAAAATGCAGGCCACGATTAAAACTTCAGAGAGCCTCCACTTTTGACCTTTTAGCACTGCGGACTGCAATCAAAATCTGGCCCCGCGATAAGGCCACCGCAGACTGCAAGAAATGGAGCGCGATCGCGGTCCAAAATTCAAAGAGCGACACATTTTTGCCAGCATAGTCCTGCACTGCATCAAACATCCCTATACACATCTCACAACCAGTTAGTACAAAAACAGATCCTACACTAAGAATGAAATCAAAAAGAAAGAAATAAAAACATATAGGTTGCCTCCCAAGAAGCGCCTGATTTAACATCGCGGCACGATGCAGGTTACCATCAAATCACTTTAGATGGATCATTGCCACCACGTGGCTGTCATCAATCTTGCCAAGATAGTGCTTGACTATGTGCCCATTAACTCCGAAGATCTCTCCATTTTTGTTTTTTAAGTCAAGTGCACCAAACGGAGTCACAAGCATCACTTCAAAAGGTCCACTCCATTTCGACTTAAGCTTTCCCGGAAACAGACGTAACCGAGAATTAACAAGAGAACCAAATCACCTACTTTGAACTCCTTGCCACGGGCATACTTGTCATAAAGGTACTTCATCTTGTCCTTATACAAGGACGAACTAGAGTAGGCATGAAATCGGAATTCATCAAGTTCATTAAGCTGCTCCACACGAAGATTTGCTGCCATATCCCATTCAAGATTTAGCTTCCTCAAAGCCCGCATGGCCTTGTGTTCCAACTCACCCGGTAGATGGCAAGCTTTCCCGAACACCAACTAGTACGGAGACATACCAATCAGAGTCTTGTAGGCAGTCCTATAAGCGCCCATAGAGCATCATCCAATTTCTTTGATCAATCAGTCTTATTTGCATTGACCGTCTTTGACAATATACTCTTGATTTCCCTGTTTAAGACTTCAACTTGGCCTCTCGCCTGAGGATGATAAGGGGTAGAAACTTTGTGATTGATACCGTACTTTGCAAGCAAAGTGTCAAAAGCTCTATTGTAAAAATGAGACCCCCCATCACTTATGATTGCTCGAGGAGTGCCAAACCTAGTAAAAATACTCTTCTTGAGAAACGCAACAACACTCCGGTCCTCATTATTGGGTAAAGCCATGGCCTCAATCTACTTTGAAACATAGTCAACTGCCACTAGAATGTATGTGTTGCCACATGAACTAACAAACGGGCCCATGAAATCAATGCCCCACACATCAAAGATATCAACTTCGAGAATAGTGATGAGAGGCATCTCATCTTACTTTAAAATTCCACCCACTCTTTGACATTCGTTGCATGTCTTCAAAAGTTCACTTGCATCCTTGTCCAATGTTGGCCAGTAAAAACCACAACTAAAAACCTTTGAAGCTGTCCTCGCCCCACCATGATGACCACAGTAGGGAGAGGAATGACAAGCCTCTAAAATACTCAATTGCTCCTCCTCCGGGACACATCTCCGGATCACACTGTCAGTATAGATCTTGAACAAGTAAGGCCCATCCCAATAGTAGTCCAAACTATCCCGTTTAAGCTTCTTCCTTTGGTTAGAAGAGAGCTCACACGGTACAATACCAGTCACAAGGAAGTTGGCAACATCCGCGAACCATGGCATGCTATTCACTGATACGGAGAGGAGTTGCTCATCAGGGAAAGAATCATTAATTTCAAGGCCATCAAGGGACCTCCCCTCCTCCTCCATGCGGGACAAGTGGTCCGCCACATGGTTTTCACATCCTTTGTGATCCACAATCTCCAAGTCAAACTCTTGAAGCAATAAAACCCATCTCATCAATCATGCTTTGGAGTCCTTCTTGGTCATCAAGTAGCGAAGTGCAGCATGGTCAGTATGAATTATCACTTTAGCCCCCATGAGATAGGGCCTAAATTTCTCCATTGCAAACACAATCGCCAACAACTCTTTTTCTGTCACCATGTAATTCACTTGAGCATCATTCATTGTTTTTCTTGCATAATACACCGGGTGAAACATTTTATTCACTCTTTGACCCAAGACCGCTCCAAGCGCAACATCACTCGCGTCACACATGAGCTCAAAATGCAAGCTCCAATTGGGTGCGGTAATAATATGAGTGGTGGTCAACTTGTACTTGAGGAGTTCAAAAGCTATCATGCATTCCTCATTGAACACGAACTTCGCATCCTTTTCCAACAGTTTGCACAAAGGACTCACTACCTTGGAAAAGTCCTTGATAAATATCCGATAGAACCCCGCATGCCCAAGAAAACTTCTAACCCCCTTGACTGATGTAGGGGGAGGAATCTTTGAAATCACTTTAATTTTGGCTTTGTCCACCTCTATTCTGTTCTTTGAAATCTTATGGCCGAGGACAATGCCTCCTCGACCATGAAGTGGCATTTTTCCCTGTTGAGCACCAGATTCGTCTCTTCACATCGAGCCAACACTTTGTCAAGGTTCTTCAAACATTCATCAAAGGAGTCACCCACCATGCTGAAGTCATCCATAAACACTTCCAAGAAATCCTCTACCGTGTCGGTAAAGGTAGCCATCATACACCGCTGGAAGGTAGCTGGTGCATTAAACAACTCGAAAGGCATCCTAGAAAATACAAAAGTCCCGTATGGGCATGTGAAGGTGGTTTTATCCTGATCCTCTGGGGCAATCAATATCTGGTTGTAGCCTGAATACCCATCCAAAAAACAGTAAAAGGCACGCCCCGCAAGTCTATCTAGCATCTGGTCAAGAAAGGGCAATGGGAAGTGATCCTTTCGGGTCACTTTATTCAACTTGCGGTAGTCCATGCATACCTGCAATCCAGTGACAGTCCTGGTAGGAATTAGCTCATTTTGCTCATTAGTCACCACAGTCATACCACCCTTCTTCGGCACACATTGCACCGGAGAAGTCCAAGAACTATCCGAGATGAGGTACACAACCCCTGCATCAAGCCACTTGATTACCTCCTTTTTAACAACCTCTTGCATCGCCTCGTTCAACCTTCTTTGATGTTCCACGGAGGGCTTTGCATCATCTTTGAGAATAATCTTGTGCATGCAAAAGGCGGGGCTTATTCCTCGAATATCCGCTAAAGTCTATCCAATTGCCTTCTTCCGTCTTTGGAGCACCGCCAATGTGGCATCTACCTGCATGTTAGTAAGACAAGAGGAAAGAATAACTGGCAAAGTTGAACTAGGGCCTAAGAATTCATACCTGAGATGTGAAGGCAAAGGCTTTAACTCCAAAACGGGAGGTTCCTCAATTGAGGGCTTTGTTGGGGGAGTTTTTCTTTTCTCAAGATCCAGAGAAAGCTTACGGGGCTCATAAGAATAAGACCCCATACCATGTAAAGCATTGACACACTCCACCCTTCCTTCATCTTCATTTACATCTAGGTTTAACAATACCGCCTCTAGAGGATCCTCCACATTTATCATGGCACTAGTATCATCAACGATCACCTCCATGACAAGATCCACAAAGGAGTGCACTTCCTTTCTATTTGGTTGCTTCATTGATTTGCACACATGAAAGACCACTTTTTCATCATCCACCCGGAAGGTGAGTTCCCATACTTCCACATCAACTAAAGCCTTCCTAGTTGTAAGGAAAGGTCTTCCCAAGATTATAGGCACCTCATAATCTACCTTGCAGTCGAGAATCACAAAATCAGCCGGCAAGATAAATTTGTCCACCCGGATGAGAACATCATCAATTATACCCAATGGCATCTTCATTGTTCTATCAGCCATTTGCAATCTCATGGAAGTCGGCCTCGGTTGCCCAATACCCAAAGTCTTGAAAACGAAGTAAGGCATCAAGTTGATACTTGCCCCCAAATCACATAGAGCGTTTGCAAAGTTTGCACTCCCAATGGTGAAAGCACCGGGATCTTCTAGCTTTGGAGCCATCGAGTGCACTATTTTCACTAACTTGGTGGGTTATCTTGATGTTCTCACAATGCATGGATCTTTTCTTTGTCACCAAGTCTTTCATGAACTTGGCATAACCGGGCATTTGTTCTAGAGCCTCCACCAAAGGCACATTAATAGATAAGCTCTTCATCATGTCAATAAATTTCTTAAACTGGTCTCATTTTTCTGCTTCGCGAGCCTTTGAGGATAAGGTGGATGTGTCCTTGGAAAAGGAGCCTTGGCTTTAGGCACAACCGTTTTTATCATGTCTATTACGTGTTCCCTAGACGGGTTCACGTCATTCTGAGTTTCCACCTCGTTATCTTGGATATCAATCCTCGCTTCCTCATTCAAGTTCTCATCAGTCACATTCTCAACCACCAAAGGGATATCATCCTCTTGCAACTCAACTTCATCACTCAAAATTTCTTTTTGTTTAGAGGCATTCACATCACCGCCTCGTCCACTTCTTGTAGTTACCTCCATTGCATGCCCGGTATTGTTCCCACCCTTCGGGTTGACTACCGTATCACTAGGTAGAGCCCCCTTAGGGTGAGTATTCAAAGATTGTGAGATTTAGCCTAATTGAACCTCCAAGTTTCTGATTGAAGTATTGTGGGATGCCAACTGGGCATCAGAGTCAGCATTGTTTTTCATCATCTGTTCAAACTTCATTTTGATTCTCCCTATTTCATTGTTGGATGAACTAGGACCTTGGGATGGAAATGGGGGTGGATTGTTCGGTTGTTGAAACATCGGGGGCCTTTGAAAGCCTTGCCCCCAATTTCCTTGATCGTTATTGTTCCAACCACCCTGATTGTTGTTTCCACCCTAGTTGTTATTGTATCCACTCCAATGCCCTGATTGTTCTGGTTTCCCCAATTTGAATTTTGGTTGTTGTTCCTCCAATTACTATTCCCTTGTTGTTGTTGATTTTCCCAATTGCCTTGGGATCTCCATTGTTGTTGTTGGTTAGAAGATTTCCCCTCTGGCCCTGATAGTTGTTCACGTATTGCACTTCTTCATTCTGCTCATCATACCCATCATCTTGGAACCCACCACTATCTTGGTCATATTGATCCAAACTCCCTTGGTTCTGTTGACCTCTTTGTCTTCTTTTGTTCACTAACATGTTGATACCCTCCATAGCATTTACTTATCGTGGAGTTTGAACATGCTGTAATTGTGCCTTTGCTAGCTGGTTCATTGTTGTTGTCAGTTCTGCTATTGCCTGCCCATGATCATGAAGCTCTTTGTGCAAGTGAATGATCGTGGGGTCACCCTGTGGCACATTGGCTCTACTTTGCCAAGCGGAGGACGTGTGAGCCATCTCATCCAATATTGCATTAGCCCCACCGAGTTGGTTCACTATGCACTGATTTGTTGTGTTAATGCCTCGGTAGAATGCCTGTTGTATCATCGCCTCAGTCATATCATTATTTGGGCATTCCTTTACCATAGTCCGGTATCTCTCCCATATCTCATGCAGTGGTTCGTTGGGCTCCTGTTTGAAAGCTAAGATCCCATCCCTCAAGGTTGCCATGTGGCCCGGCGAGAAAAACTTTGCAATGAATTTATCCGCCAACTCATCCCATGTATGGATGGTGTAGTTGGGAAGTCTCTCCAGCAAATCCAATGCTTTCCCTCAAAGAGAGAAAGTGAATAATCTCAACCGTAGGGCATCCTCGGACACATTCATTTGCTTGCTCCCCCAACAAGTATCAACAAATCCTTTAAGGTGCTTGTAAGCATTTTGAGGGGGAGCACCCGCGAAATACCCTCGTGGCTCCAACAATGTCAACATCACGTTGGTAATTAGAAAATTTCCCACCCGGATCCGAGGCGGGACAATTGCACTGGCGTAGCCCTGGTTTAGAAGCACTCGAGGTACAACTCTTGGAGGTGGTGGGGGAGGGTCTGGAATATTATTATCATTGGCTTGTCGGCCTCTCCTTTGTCCTTAAGGTAATAGAGGTACCTCATCCTCTACATTGTCATCAACCTCCTCCCCCGGTGGAATATCTCCAAGAGGTGCGTTGTTTGCCATATTTTAGTACCTGAATTGATAATTCACCCAAGTAAGTAAACAAGAAGGAACGAAAAATTAAACAAAAAACTAGATAGATAGATAGCCAAAAACCATTTAGCTCCCCGGCAACGACGCCAAAAAGTGATCGGGTCCAACCCTACACCACTACAGAGTGGCAAGAGCGGTCGATGCAGCTTTTACCCGAGAAGGTCGGGATCGAATCCATAGGGAGCTAGAATGTTTGGGAATTGGGTTCCTATCTACACTAGTAATGGGCAAAGTAATTGTTTACACTTCTAAACATGCGTTGATGGTTCACTAATCTAGATTATCACTAATAATGCTGAAATGAAGCTAAGTATGATATCTTTTTGTGAGGTTTTCTTAATTTATGGAAAGGCACTAGGAAAGTGACTTTGCCCTAGGGGAATACTTAACGGGTTCTAAAGCCTAAAGCAAAGTTGTTATGTTTGGGATTGTGATATAGCACATGCACGAAACTACTCACTCTATACCTCTCGGTAGCTTGAGTGAATTTGCCCTAATTGGCTTTCTCAAGACCAATTGGGTGTCAAAATTGTGAAAGCAATATAGGCTCAAGTCGGGTATTACTATCTCTAGGTTTAACCCTTCAATTGGGGCTATCAATCTCTTGAATACGCCCCAATTCCTTGTTGGCCTGATTTTCCTAGACTCAAGCTCTCGTTCTCAAGAAGAGCCCAAGTCAAAAGGGCACAAATTAGTGTTTGCAACCACTAATTCAACATGGAAAACACAAATCAGGCCAAATATCAACCACCCACAAACATCTAAGCCCTAAAACAAGAGACCCATCAAATACCCACACTAGGGTTGAGCCACAACCCTAGCTAATGGGTCTAGCTACTCATAATAATGGAAGAAATCAGATATTGAGATGAAGAATAACCCATAAAATATAATTACAAGCTAAGATTCGAAGATTCAATGTTAAACTAGCTACAAAATTACTCAAAATAGCTAAAAAATGGCGTTCACGTGCTCAACCACAGATAAGATGACCTTAAAATCTGAAAAAGAAGTATTTATATAAGGCCAAATTTTTTGGACAAAAATGCCCCAAAAGGAGGTACCGCGGACCGCGGAAAATGGATTGCGGCCGCGGTGAGGCTACCGTGGCCGCGTTAAATCAACCGCGGACCGCGGTCAAGACTTTCTGGCTTCAAATCTTGTTCTCTGAATCTAGCCACCGCGGACCGCAATAAATGGACCGCGGCCACGATGGCTTCATCGATGTCGCATAAAAACAACCGCAGTCAGCGGTATCTTGAAAACTTCCAAACTTCAGGCTCTCTGAATCTCTTCTCTGCGGACCGCAATAAATAGACCGCGGCCACGATGAGGCTACCCCGGCCGCGTAGAATCAATCGCAGGCCGCGTTGCTTGAAATTACAGGATTGCATCTTCTCTGATCTTTGCCACCACGGACTGCAATAAAAGAACCGCGGTCGCGGTGGGTCTATTGCAGCCGTGGTGGGTTTACTGCTATGGCGGTGCTTTGACTTGTTCTTGGCACTTGTGCAGGTTTCACTCCTTTTTGAGCTGGTTTTGACTTCCTTGTCACTTTTTGACCAAACACTGCAAACAAGCACAACATGTAAGCTTTCGGGATTACTTGTATACACTTTTAATCCAAAACTCAAGGAAAAAGGAGTATAAAATAGACTAGAATCCCTAGTTATCAAAGTATCATGGCACGCATGGTTATAAAACAGAAGATTGCAGGCAGCTAAGAGAAGAAGTGGCCCGATTGTTCAACGAGGTCCATCTTCGAGAATTTTTAAGCGATCGAGCCAAGAATCACTTCAGGGAGAGAGATGCAAGGAAAACTGAGCAAGAAGAACCACAACATGTAATCCACATGATCATCGGCGGAGTCGATGTCTCTCAACAACCTATATTCAAACGTACCAAGGTATCAATCACCAAAGAAAAATGGACTCGGAGCTATGTGCCCGAGGACGCCTTATCATTCTGTGACGAAGAACCAAAAGGCATATCTCAACCACACAACGACGCCATGGTAATCTTTATCTTTTTAAATAAAATTCAGGTTAAACGTGTTCTTGTGGATCTAGGTAGATCGGCAAACGTATAAGATCAAGGTTCGTAGAGCAGCTCGGCCTACAGGATCAGATTATACCTAGTAAACGTAGTTGGGATCATACAATATACTAAATTCCTGTCATCGAAGGTGGCATGAGGTATAATGCGCTCCTCGGGAGACCATGGATACACAACATGAGATGATGAAGTTCCCAATGGAGGATGGAGCAAAAACGGTTTATGGGGAGCAACATGCTGCAAAAAAGATGTTTGTTGTCGAGGAAGTGGTGCAGATACCAGAGCCTTCTATCTCGAAGAAATCGAGCACCAAAGGTAAGTAGGCGGCCAAATAGCAATCACCGTCCCCAACCTCGACGGAATCGAAGCAATAGGTAATCGAGGACGAGGAAGAGGATTTCCCTACTCCTCGAACCTTCGTCTCTCCCGAAGAGTCCGATGCGACCAAGTCGACAGTCGAGGAGCTGGAATAGGTCATACTGATCGAGTACATGCCCGAGAGAAAGGTATACCTGGGAACGTGATTAACCCCCGAACAAAGGAAAAAACTCATTCAATTTCTTATTGATAATACAGTTTGCTTTGCTTGGTCCCATTTAGATATGACAGGGATTCCACCAGAAATCACCACACATCGGCTAAGCACCAACCCTAGGTTCAAACTGTTGAAGCAAAAAAAGAGGCCTCAGTCTGAGGTAAAGCATGCTTTCATAAAAGACGAGGTAACCAAACTTCTTAAAATAGGATCTATTCGGGAGGTAAAATACCCCGAGTGGTTAGCCAACGTAGTTGTAGTTGCTAAAAAAGGAAACAAACATAGAATGTGTGTAGACTATAAGGACTTGAACAAAGCATGTCCGAAAGATTCTTTCTCGCTGTCCAACATCGATCATATGATCGATGCTATGGCCGACCATGAGATCCTAACTTTTCTCAATGCTTACTTCGGGTATAATTAGATTTAGATGAACCCGGAGGACCAGGAAAAGACTTCATTTATTACTAAGTTTGGAACTTATTGATACGATGTAATGCCCTTCGGGCTAAAAAATGCAAGAGCTACATATCAACGCCTAGTTAACAAAATGTTCGAAGAACAAATAGGTAAAACAATGGAAGTTTATATTGATGATATGTTGGTTTAGTCCCAGCGCGCAGAGGACCATTTAGCTCATTTGCAGGAAACATTCGAAATCTTGAGGAAGTACAACATGAAGCTTAACCCGGAGAAATGTGCCTTCGGAGTCGGCTCGGGTAAGTTCCTCGGCTTCATGGTGTAAAATCGGGGTATCGAGATTAACCACGATAAGATCAAGGCCATCGAGGATATCACAATCGTGGATAGCGTGAAGGCCATGCAAAGGCTAACAGGGCGAATAGCCGCTTTGGGTCGATTCATTTTGAGGTCATCGGATCGGAGTCACTGGTTCTTTTCCTTGCTCAAAAAGAAGAAGGATTTCGCATGGAACCCGGAGTGCCAACAAGCCTTAGAAGAATTAAAGCGATATCTGTCGAGCCCGCCTTTGCTTCACACCCCGAAGATAGATAAAAAACTTTACCTATACTTGGCGGTGTCCGAGATAGCGGTAAGTGGGGTACTAGTTCGAGAAGAGCAAGGTATGCAATTCCCTATTTATTATGTAAGCCGAACTCTAGGAGATGCTGAAACTAGGTACCCTCACTTGGAAAAATTAGCACTTGCATTAATAAGCGCATCTAGAAAGCTGAAGCCATATTTTCAATGTCATCCCATATGTGTATTAACAACCTACCCCCTTCGAAATGTTTTGCATAAGCCCGAGCTATCGGTTCGATTGGCCAAATGGGCCGTCGAACTTAGCGGGTACAATATCGAATATCAACCCCTAACGACCATCAAGTCTCAAATCCTAGCTGACTTCGTGGCTGATTTTATGCCGACCCTCGTACCCGAAGTGGAGAAAGAACTCCTGCTAAGTTCAGGTACATCATCGGGGTATGGACCCTTTTCACAGACGGTTCCTCGAATGTGAAGAGGTCCGAGCTTGGCATTGTCTTGAAGCCACCCACGGGTGATACCATTAGACAATCTATTAAAACTTCTAGATTGACTAACAATGAGGCCGAGTATGAGGCCATGATTGCAGGTCTCGAGCTAGCTAAAAGCTTGGGAGCAGAAGTCATCGAAGCTAAGTGCGATTCTCTATTGGTCGTAAACCAAGTAAACAAAAGTTTCGAAGTTCGAGAGGATAGAATGCAATGGTACTTGGATAAACTACAGGTAACTTTGTACCGCTTCAAGGAGTGGACGCTTGATCATGTGCCTCGAGAACAAAATAGTGAGGCCGATGCACTTGCTAATCTAGGATCCTCGGTCGAAGAAGACGACATCGTCCCGGGGACTGTCGTCCAGTTATCGAGGTCTGTGGTTGAAGAGGGTCATGCCAAGATAAATCAACAAATTAGACGTGGGACTGGAGGAATAAGTACATCGACTATTCGAAGAGTGGAAAACTCCCATCGGACCATAAAGAATTGAGGGCCCTACTGTCGATGCCCCCTTTTTCTAAAGGCAAAATTGGGTTTATGACATTTTGGGCGGACAACTCTTTTCCTTTTGGGAATTGGGTTTGCAATTTAGAAGAGTCACCACCTAATGATTAAGTGCATTAGGACACTAAGAAATTCAAAAGAGAAGAAGAACCAGAGAATGGGTAAGGGCTTGAAATTATCTCGGGGGGAAGGTGTTAGGCACCCCCCAAGATCCACTAGTGTGGTTCCCGGCCATGCTACAATTGTGACTTTGAATGGAAATAACAAGTAAGCAAATAAGACAACTTTCACATAATGATTGCAACAAGGAAAGTATAAAAATTAAAAGCGTGTTGAAGTTTAGAAATAGGCGATTTCATAATTGTTTAAAGGATGTATAAGTGCAGAAAGGGCGGTCAAATAATTGGTACAAATAATCAAACAAAGGAGTAAAAGAGGCGGAGATTCGGAGAAAAACCGTGCTAAAAATTAAATATCTAAAAGAGACTTTTAAAGGATTGAAGTAAAAGAAGGAGTTTTAAGAACTGAAAATTTATAGCTTTTATGAAACTTCTGGAAAAAAAAAAGAAAATAAACAAGTAAAGAGGGAGGGGGTCCTAGGTTTATAAATAACATGGATCACCCCACGCAACACCCGATAACCATTTATACACGTGGTGTTATCATGTGGTCATCATATCCATGTCTACCCTTACCCATCCCGTTAAGGTATTAAATCGCCGAATGGTCTCGTTACTTATTGCATGCTATTACCCGCCCCAATCCTAGCAGTCCCGGAGGCAGTTGGGACTACTAATCCTAAAGGGAAGGGAGATTGGATTTTCAGAGTTTTAAAAGGACAAAAAACCTAGTACGACAAACAAAACACATAAAGCAGTAAAAGGGGAAGCACATAGCAGTTAAAGGCTCAAATAGGCCTCCTCATTCAAAGCAACAAATTATTTAGCATGACTTACAGGTACTGATTAGGTCTGAACTAAATTTAAAGCATTAGGACAGGCTGATATATCACATATTTCTCAGATGAGGAATCCGAATTAGCCTTGTCTGGTTGTAGTTTATCAAAACCGACACAGTTAACTAATCAACTTAATGGTTTGCCTAGGTGAGACCTATAGACATGATATCTAACAGAGCGTACTGATTTTAAAGAAAAGATTACTGGTTTTATAAACAAAAGATCTGCAGATTTTAAACGACCTTGTGGCTGATTTTAGACTCATGGATGAAATAGACGAAGCTGATTACTCCTATAGACAGGATTTCTAAGCGTTGTTGGTTTTAAATGATACATAAATGCAAGAGTCCTATAGGCATGGTATCTTGAATGAAGTTGATTATTATTAGATCTATGATGGTTTGCCTAATGACATGTACATGCAGAAGTGCAGAAAACCTATGATCATGATTTCTATATGCGGAAACGCAGAAATGCAAAAAACTTATAGGAAAAATTTCTAAGATGAGAATGCAGAAGTGCAGAAATGTATAAGTAACCTTATGAACAAGTTATCTACATGAATGCAAGAATTTATAAGTAACCTATAAGTATGTTGTCTATATGAACGCAGGAATCAGAAAATCCTATTGGCAAGTTATCTACCCTTTGCATGCATTCATTCCCATCCCTTTCCACTAGCCATCCCCCAATAGTTATTACAAATTATTACAGACCTGTGTGAATCAAGAAAAGTAAAAAAAATTACATCAGAAACTCAAGCTACAACCAAACAGCCTAATTCAGACTCAAAGTCCAACAATATGAGATAAACCAACTTCCAGGATCAGATTTCCAAAATTCTTTCTCATGTTTGGGATGTATCAAAGTTCCCAAGAGTCTCAAAGGGGCTCCGGGCAATGCTTACACCCCAAATGCATTGCAGAATTAGATCATGGTGCAGTGTGGAAAGGCCAACCCTCAAATGTCCAAGTTCAGAGGGAACTCAAGGTCCCAAAGCAGGGCTCATAGGAGGGGGGAGAACTTAAGAGTCTAACGGTAGAACTTAAGAGTCTAAGAGTAAGTGTACGTTCATAGAGGGGAATTAGGGAAAGCCATGGCAGGCTGGTGGTCATGCCCGGCAATTAAGAGTGCTGGCACACCCCTGACCAGCCTGTTAGCCAAATATGAGGAGTTAGGATCCATTGAGGACCAGGTTCTGACCTGGGCAGTAATTTGGATACTGCCAGGCCAAGAACCTTAACTCAAACACATAAAGGGAATAGGGGGTAGGGATTCACAATGGAAACAGGTGCAAGGAAAGAACATACATAGTTTAATCACTGAACATGAACAACAAAGTAAACAAGAGTGCTGAAACTATAAAGTAAACACATAGGGGGTGAGGCAGAAAATTGAATCAGAACATACCAGTCTTAGGGAAAACAAGTAAAAGCAGTAATCTCGAAAAGGCCAAGTTGCAAGCAAAGTAGTTCCCAAAGATTTCAAGCAAAGCAGAGTGTTGAAAGAGTATTGAATTCAAAGCAGTATTGTAAGTGTGTAAGTATTGAATTGGAAGTTATGGATTGGTAGTGTGTCGTCCTCTTAAAAGTGCAGAAGGGCAGTCCCTTTTATAGTGCAGAAAACAAATAAGAGAGGCAAGGAAATAACATTGAAATCAATCTCCCTTTGGTTAAGGGATTCTAATTTTAACGGGTGAAAGCCAGTTAAGGAAAGGAGTTTTAATTAAAACTTTTTCAAAGTAGCATAAGAAGGGTAAATACATAGGAGTTATTTAAGGAAAACAATCAATGGTACATGGTTCGTGCTAAATATGGCAAGGGAATCAATCAAACAGCCAGTTAAAACAAAATTACAAGTTCAATTAGAATGAACCAAGTCAGGAAAGGTAACGAAAGTTCAATCAAAGAAAATCAGTGACAATCTGTCAGCCTTATTAAAAGGATTTCAGAATCAATCAATTAGTTGGTAAACCTTTTGAAAGAGGAGTTTCTCATATATAAAGCACACAAATAAGTGAATCAAGAAGGGATTGTCAAGTTATTTGGAAGAGAAGTTAATCAAAGAGAGGTCCAGAATCATAAGTAAAAGTGGTATAGGTCTAGTTTGCAGACTCAAAATGAGTCTGGGAGTCCAGGATCCCAAAATAGAACCCTAACTTGCACACAAATCAAAATTGCCAAGAAACCCCAAAATCCTAGGGTTTTCGAATTGAATCAGACATAGAGGTGAGAAAGCAAGCCACTTGAGAGAGGCTCGAAGTCTTTTCCAAAGCCTTATGAGAAACAAACATACATGATAGAAAGAAAACTAATTCATCGTCATGAGAACATGTTTGAGAAAACCCGGAATTTACACAGGTTCAGAAGAAAGAGATGATACGAGCTTAAACAAAAGTAGATGAAATATGCTTAGTAAGAACACAAACAGAGTTCAGTAAAGTAAACAAAATCAAAGAACTCGGCCGTAAACACATATAGCAAAGAATAAGGAAAACAACACGAATTAACATGTGAGCACAGGAATAACATGTAGAGTAGCAAAAAGAAAATAGAAGAACAGTACATGCGTAGTAAAAGAAGTCAGACAAACACACATAAGGAAAGAACAACAGAGTCAGAAAGATGCTTTTGAAAACCTTTCAAAAACCCTAAATTGAAAGAAAAAATAATTTTGAAAAAGGAAATTTGGGGAAAATATTTTAAACGTTCAATAGAACATAGACATGTTCCATATCTAAGAAAATAAGCAAGCAAAGAACCACGGACAGCTTAGGGTTGCAGAGAAAAATCCTAGGAATGAGAAAGGTCTTGAGGAAAGTCAGATCCTGAGTCAAAAAGACTCATATTGCTCGAATATGCTGGAGTAATGGCCGATGAAGCCATAGATCTACAGATCTAAGAAGGTCTTGGAGAGAACCATCGAAGTCAGGTTTCACAGCCTTGAATAGCTTAGGTCTAATGGTGAGAAGGGTGAGTACAGACCATCCATGGCCTGAGACGCCATGGATTCCGGTGGAAACCCGGTGAAATAAGGTGGGAGATGATTAGGGTTCCAGGAAGGTTCGAGAGAATTTGAGAGACGAAGGGGTTCAAAGGCGGCGTCTCAGACGAAATGAATTAGGTTAGGGGGGTTTTGGGGATTAAAAAAGGAAAGGGGAGCCGGGTGGGTTTTTTAATCGGGTCAGGGGTCGGGTAATTTAGGGATTGGGCTGGTTTAATTTGGGGCGAAATTGGGTCAAATTAAGGGCCAAAATTGAAAGGAAATGGGTGCTGTAATTGAAATAGAAATGGGCTAAATATTAAATAGCCAATTTTCCCCTTTTATTTTACAAAAATAGTGAAAAATAATTTTAAAAGCAAATTAAAAGTACTGAGCTAATTAATAATACATAAATATTAATTTAAAAATACTGGAGCTAATTTTATAATTATAAAATACTATTAACCGTAAAATAGGCTATAATTGCAATTATATGCAATTTAGCTTTAAAAATACCAAATAAATTTGTAAAAATATACAAAAATCACCTTAATTATATTTTGGTGTAAATATGAGAATAAAATAAGTTATTCACAAAAAGGATAGTTTTGGGGAATAATTACTGATTTTTGTACTGCTAAAATGGACAATAAATTGATTTTAAAAACTTTAAAAATTAGGAAAAAATACCAAAACTCTTGGGCGTGCTTATATATGTATGTACATGCTATTTTGAAAGTATTTTGTATATAAAAATACCTAGGAAAAAATTGGGTATCAACACCTACGAACCAAAGCCTCTAGGTTTGCATTAGATGAAGATGGAACATTGTACCGGAGAACACTCGATGGGCCATTGGCGATATGTTTGGGGCCGGGGGAAACCATTATGTTCTACGAGAAATCCACAAAGGCACTTGTGGGAATCACTCTGGCTCTGATTCCTCCATTCGCAAAATCATCAGAGCAGGATATTATCGGAACAGTATGGAAATATACAAAGGAATTTGTCAAAAAATGTGATAAGTGCCAACAATTCCCACCGATGATCCATTCAGCTCGGAGAAAAACTCCATTCGGTCCTATCCCCATGGCCTTTTCTGAAATGGGGAATGGACATAGTCGGACCCCCACCAACAGCCCCAGGTAAAGCCAAGTTTATTTTGTTTATGACTGATTATTTTTTTAAGTGGGTGGAAGCACAGGCCTTCGAGAAGGTCCGAGAAAAAGAAGTTATTGACTTCATCTGGGACCACATCATATGCTGATTCGGGATACCTGCCGGATTGTATGCGACAATGGAAAACAATTCATCGACAACAAGGTGACGGAGTTCCTCGAAGCACATAAAATAAATAGGATTTTATCGACACCGTACCACCCAATTGGAAATGGACAGGCCGAATCAACAAATAAAACTATCATTCAAAACTTGAAGAAAATATTGGACGATGCTAAAAGGAAATGGAGAGAAGTCATACCCGAGGTTCTCTGGGCATACCGAACAACATCGAAGTCTAGCACTGGGGCTACCCCATTTTCTTTGGAATATGGCTTCGAGGCCTTTATCTCAATCGAGGTCAGAGAACCCAGCGCCAGGTTTCGACATGCATCGGAGGATTCAAATCACGAGGCTATGAATACCAACCTCGAGCTATTAGACGAAAAACGAGAATCAGCACTCGTTCGGATGACCCCACAGAAGCAAAGGATCGAAAGGTATTACAATAGAAGGACCCATCTTTGACATTTCGTTATCGGGGACTTAGTTCTACGGAAAGTCACCCTCAATACTCGAGACACGAATGAAGGGAAACTGGGCCCGAATTGGGAAGGACCGTACCTAGTCCTCGAAGTTGTCGGTAAAGTATCTCACAAACTTAGCAAGATGGATGGTGAACAACTGCCAAATAATTGAAATCATCATTGCTTAAACAATACTACTGCTAAGGTATGGCTTTATCCTATTGTCCATTTGAGTTCAAAACTAACTCATTGCAGATTTTTGATCGAAGCTATCGAAGACACTCTTTTCACACGAAGGCCTTAAGTTTTAAAGCATGCGTTGCACTATTTTTCCCTTAGACCGGATTTTGTCCCAAGTGGGTTTTACCGGCAAGGTTCTTAACGAGGCAACAACTATATGTTACCTAAGGAAAACTAGAACAATATCCAAGGCTTCTTTTCAATCAACCCCGAATACTGGGGGCATCACCCTCGGAGATCATATTTCGAAGAAAATACTTCACTCTTAAGAGGGCCTCGACAGGAAACTTTGTAATGGGCCAAACGGTCAGATGAACCGTGTCCATGTAGAATAGTCAAACCCCGACGGCAACATGTACGCATGTATCAATTATTTGAAGAAGCTTTCTATTTATATCAAAAACACTTTGTGTCTCAAAGAAGTCTACTATTATACGAGCTCTACACTTATAATCCTACGGGAAACGACTCAAGAGCCAAAGCACGAACGCAACCCCGAGGCACTCGGGGACTGTCATCGACAGTCAGCTCATCCGAGTCATCAAAAACCCGGACTCATAAGACCTCAAAGAGGCATCCCGCCGAAACAAAGACGAAGGAGGCATCCCCCCGAAACAAATGCCAAGGCCAATATACTCGGGGACTAACTTTTCGAACAAGTTCGAAAGGTTATCCGGAAACAAGTCCAAGAGACAAACCCGAAGGCTACGGCCAAATTAAAGGCTACGGCCATATAGAAGTCTATGGCCATATTAAAGACTACGGTCATATAAAAGGCTACGACCGAAATAATGCGGCTCGGAGACGTCCGACTTCCGCCATAAATTAAAGGCCTTCAAACACTTTGAAAAAAATTGGTTAAATTAGGCTACCCTCGGCAAAAGCAAAATATAAAGGGCTACGACAAATTTATCCCTCGAATAATTTAAAGGCTTCGATAACATCAGCCTTCGAAAATACCTCAAGAGGTATTCAATCTTGTTTACACAAACTAGTTAGGTTCTGACTCATCGAACCTTCGAAAAACCCAATGGGTACGAAAAACACATGCTAAGGCATAATCAGACTTTCACTAAGTCTTTTAGCCGAAAAGAGGGAAAAATTATATAGCCACTCTAGAGGCCGAATCGGCCCAAAGAGCCTATTTAAACAGCCTAAGGGCCAACTTAAAGAACCTAAGGGCCGATATATAAGAGCCTAAGGGCCAACTTCAAAAGGCTTAAGGGCCAAAATATATAGAGTTCGAGACCCCATTCTCACTCAACTCGGACTCGAGAGTCCCGACATCCTGAACTCGCATCAATCCGATTTAAACTTAGATCGAGGACTATTTTTATCAATAGAAACCTAAGGATTTGTTATGTTCTGAGTCCAAACCGGTACCTTGACTGATCATTCGAGTTATACAATCGGATTTTCCACAAATGAGGATAAAATTAAGTTCAACACTAGATAAAGTTGAAACAAAGAGGTCTTTCTATATTACCAAGAAATATTTGCAAATGATATTTACAAATACCCACGAGGGGTTCTTACACAAAAACACAGGCAAAATAAAGAAATCTAAAAATACTCCGGGGCCACATCTTCGGCAGCTGCGACTTCGGGAGCCTCTTCATCGGGGACTTCATCTTTATCCCCTCTGCTCTCGAAGCCACTAGCTGAGTCATCCTCATCAGAAAGCAAAACGATAGCCTCTTCTTCCAAGTCTTCGCCTTTTCAATATCGGCTAAGAGATCGAAGCTGCGAGCATCACCTCCTCGAGGGTTTCCCTCCGGGACTGTCGCTTGGCGTGGTCAAGTGCACATGATAATTTAACTTTGGACGCATCAGAGATCTCCTTTGCCCGGGCATTAGCTGCTTCAGCGTCGGCTCGGTACGAAGATATAATTGCCTCACCATTAGATTTGGCCTTGGCCAGCTCAGCAACGGACTTAGTTTAAGCTCCTCGATTTTGCGGCCTCGAGCCAGGCTCTCCTCCTTCACACTTTGAAGCTGTCATTCGAGTGAAGCCAGATGCTCCCGTAGAGTTTCTTTTTCAAAGGCAAGATTGTCCATGCCTTGCCTCCACCCTAGGGTCTCGGCCTCCTTAATCTTGAGCTCCTCTCGGAGTTGCTCTACCAGCTCGCCCTTTTGTTGAAACTGCAATATAAAAGTGTTAGAAGACCGATCGGGCTAATCCATAACTAAACTTCGGAGGGAATATTACCTTTTCGGTGAGCTTAGTTTGTTCTTGGCGAACCTTTGCCAGTTCGGCCCGAAGATTGCTAATCTCCTTCTCTTTCTTGACATAGAGGGTATTAAGACTGTCCATCTCTTTCGAGATCTTCCTAAGCTCGTCCTCACATCGAGCAAGCTCAGCTCGAGACTTGGAGAATGCTTTCTTATGGAGCACGACGGCCTTCACAAAAAGGGATAGATTAAACTCAGAACGACAAGGGTAAAGCACAAGCATAATTTTAGAGGACAGAAACTTACTTGTTTGAAGAGCCGACGGGCCTCGTCAAAAATAAAAGAAGCATCTGGGTCGGGGCCATCTTCGATCCCTACAAGGCATTGTCGAAAGATGTCATGCCCTTTGTGGCTCGTCCCCACATCAGAAGTTTTCATGTTCCGAGCATCTCGGATTTGCCCCTCGGAGAACTCAGGACCAAGCGGCGACTCATCCATGTTGATCACCCCTAGCGACCCACTCTGAGCATTCTCTTCTCTTTTAAGGGCCTCGGGACCAGGCCCCTCGGCCTCACCCTCCAAACGACCTCCGAGACAAGGTGCCTTTTTGCTGCTCGATAGCTCGGGGACTTTTCTTGAACTCCCCTCGGAGATCACTTCGGCTCTAGAATGAACCACATCAACCACCACCTGTTCGACAGACTTCGAAGCACCGGTGTTTCCTCTTTTACGAGCTACCAACAGGCAGTCATCATCTTCTTCTTCTTCCTGATCCCGAAGGCATTGGGCCGTTTCCGAAGATAAGGCCACCGTGTCGGCCTTGGGCTTTCGAGCCGCACTTTTCTTGGGCGTCGGGGGATTTGCAGGCGACCCCCTTTTTCTTTTCTTTTCTTTAGAAGGCTTCGGGTTCTCTTCTTCACTAGCCGAGGGCGGCCGCATAGCAATAACGTCTCCGAGGCCTGCATAAAAACAAAGTAAGTATTCCACTAAAGATATACAGGTAAACAAACAAGAGAACTCGCCATGATTTTTAGCCTCCCATCGGCCCTTGGCCAAATCTTGTAGCAACGCTTCGCATACGAGGAAGTGGAAGCCAGTTTTTGGGCCCAATCTTCAATGTCCGGGACCACACCAGGAAACCAAGCAGTAGGTACACCATTGGAAAGGGGTTAGATCGAGGGAAAAGATGAAGTCGAGAAAAAGAAGAGAAAGCATGGTATAAAGTTACTATGTACTTACGTTTCATGTTCCATTCCTCGGGGAATGGAATCCTCTCAGCAGGAATTAGGTCAGAGGTCCTGACTCGGACAAACCGGCTCATCCATCCTCAGTTTTTGTCCTCATCGATGTTGGAGAAAAGAGATTTCGAGGATCGGCGTTGTAGTTTTATCAAGCCACCTCGATAAAGTAGGACTATACAGCCTGATTAGATGGTCGAGGGTGAAAGGCATCCCCTCGACCTGGCTCGAGAAGAATATGATCAAATGAATGATTTGCCAGAATGAAGGGTAGATTTGTCCAAGCATAACTTGGTATTGTTGGCAAAAGTCAAGAGTAATTGGATCTGTGGGACCCAGAGCTGGATTTGCAGGGCCCAGCGTGAATGGGTAGGTATACAGGCTTAAGTACCCCGCTTTATATATAGTGATGTCCTCCTCGAGGGAAGGGATCACTACATCTTTGTTCTCCCACTTGCAGTCCTTTTTTACCTGCTCAAGCTCGTCCTCGGTTATCAAACAGACGTATCGGGACATAGGCTCACATCGACCTGGTGTGGATACATATTTTTTGATTTTGAAATCAGATGTTGTTTCGCATGGCGGGGGAATACACTCCTCGATGCGAGGTGGAACTATCGTTTTACTTTTGGCCGGATGCGATGATGAATAGGTTTTTTTTTGTGGCACAGATTTATATGTTTTGGCAATTATGGTGTAGAAATTCAGAGAAAAAATGAAGTAAGGGTAAGCGAAAGAGAAGGATGAACTCAAAGAAGTTGAAGGAGCTGATGAGATTTTGAAAACGATTAGAGAAATAAAGTTTGCAAATTGGTGAAGTTGGTCTATTTATAGAGGTCGCTAAAGCGTATAGGGGAAGGCAAGTAGCCGACCGTCAACTGACTCCAATTAATGACTTTGGGAACTGTACAAAAGCGATGTTTTAGTCACTTCAAGCGCTCGCATCATGGGAATGACATCATCATTATAGACTCCGGGGAATCGAGGTTCAAATCGTTTCTTATCGTCTTACTCTAAGAAATGCAGGGACTATCTGTATACGGCCAAGACCGTATGCCTTTGATTTATAGACTCGAGAGGTCGTCCAAAGGCCGGGATCGCCTTAGGTCCGAGTTCAAGCAAGCTCGAGTTCGAGGTCGACACACTTGACTCAAGCTCGAGGACGGAATGCAATGCCCGAAGGTTGACACGTGAGTTACACCGAAGCCGGGCATGCTTGACCCCGAAATAGTACCGTTATGGACTTGTAACAGAATGGGCTAGATTCCTGTCACGTCCCCAAGATCATGGCGCAAATCCCGGAATATGATTGTACGATTCCGTACTAGTCAGTTAGACAACTGTATCAAGAATATTCTTTACTGTAAATAGAAACATACCTTATTTAGGGCTCCCCTATTATATGAAGGGGAACCCAATCATTTGTAACATCATCTCATCATTGGCAAGAATATACTATCATACTTTTCTCTCTTACTGTTCATCAGAATTGTTATTTACATTTATTGTTCTTAATTTATTGCTCTTAGTTCGTCTCGAGGTCAGTAAGCTCGAGGTCACCATTGCTGAGTAACACTGGTTTGATTCACTTATTCCTTTCATTTCTACTTCATAGTTCTTGAATATTAATTGGTATTGAATTTAATCACATATCTTTAAAACCACAAATCAAATTTAATTATTACTCGTATTTTCGAGGTAAACATTGTATTTCTCCATTTTGTGTGGCAACTCCAATGTTGAGGATTGGTTTCGGAATTAAGAAGAAGGAAAAAGCTGAAGAATTTGTGTCCGAAGTCGCAAACTTGAAAGGGACAATCTTGGAGGCTGAAGATGTTGCAGAAGCAGCGTTATATCTTGCTGGTGATGAATCCAAGTATATAAGCGGGACGAATCTTGTGATTGATGGTGGATATAGTACTACAAATGTTGCTCTCAAAGAAGGCATTAGGAGGTTGCATTCTTGAATGAATAAAGTTTCATTTAGATCTAAAGTTTGGGGCGTTTAGTATTTAATGTCCCGTACTAAAAGAATAATAAGTAGTGTCTAGAAGAAAAAAAAAATCTACAAAGAAAAGAAGTACCGAGAATATTTTCATGTTAGCCCTTGTACTCCTATTTATTTCTTGTATTTTGATGTTTTCTGAACTTTCTGTTTTGAGTAAGTTATAGAATATGTTATCTTTGATCTTACCTTGGCCATAGCAATTCTAGTAGTGTCTTATTATGTTGTTTGAGTGGGGTGATTGCCTGTTTGAGTTTCATGTTGGGTTTTTCTTATTATGAGACAGGTTTCCCAGTTGCATATGTTTCATATACAAGCGTAGAAGTTGAGTTTTGTATACGGTCAAAATCGGGTCTGCCTAATTTTGTATAACTAATCGAAATCGGGGTGGCAGATCAAGGCTCGACCTTGGTTATTTCAGACCATGGTGCGGAGATGAAATGGTAAGCTCGTGGCTCAATGGCCGATCAAGATCGGAACTGGCCGTGATCGAGACCAAAGCAAGAAAGAAATCGAGCAAGATCGAAGGAAGCCTGCTAAGTCGAGTAACAGAAAACCGAGATATCCATGATCGGGCAAGGATCGTGGCGGAATTCTCTGGCACGTATCAAGCCAAGGCCGGTTATTTCGCCTATCATGGGATTAGCTTCTATAATTAGAATTATACCATAAAAAGGATTCCTTTACTATATAAAGAGGGTTCTAATCATTTTGTAAACATCTCATTCTCGCATATCAAAGCAATACAATACTCTTTTTCTCTTTACTTTCTTGTTCATCATTTTATTTCATAACTCCATTCTCACTCACTCGGTTCGAGGGCGACCTAGCTCGAGGACTGAATTGCATCTCAATACTGGTTTGCTTTACTTTGTTGTTAATTTCTATTATTAATCATCATATTATCACCAAGTGCTAGGTGAAATTACGTATCCTTAAAACCACTTATAAGTTAAATTGTTATCCGATTTTAAGGGTAAACAGTTTGGCGCCCACCGTGGGGCTGAGAAAAATAGTGATTACCTGGTACAATTTTCGTGACACACAATATTTTACGCTTGTTCTTTGAAGTGTCTTTGATTCCAGGATCAATATGTCAAACTTTCAAGTAGTGCCCACACACACAGACAATGGCCTTGGTCTTCATGGCGAAGACGAAAACATAGCCTCCCCTCCAATCAACCCCGATGGAGCTCCGGCGTGGACCCGATCGATGTCAGCTCCCATATCGCCATTAATGGAAATTTGGGCATCGATCCTGAAAATAGCGTCCGCAAAGATGTTCGAACAGCCGATTAGAACGCACAGAGCAATAAAGAAGGCGAAATTAGCCTTCGAATGATATTCAAAATGTTGCAGACTCAACAAGCTGCAATAGCACAGCTCCAAAATCAGAATCATGCACCAAGCATGATTGAGCCCGAGCCATCACAAGAAGTTTTTCATAGAGCCGAATCAGTGCCAAAGAGGACGAATGAAGGAGAATCGGAGACTAATCCCGCTATCATAAAAATGCTAGAGGAAATGACGAAGCGAATCGAGACAGGGGAAAAGAAGATCGAGAAAAAATGATAAAAAGGTGGATACCTATAACTCCAAGGTCAACCAAATCCCCGAGGCACCACCGAAAGGACTTGATTCCAAAAAGTTTGTCCAAAAACCTTTCCCCCCGAGTGCGGCTCCGAAGCCAATCCCAAAGAAGTTCTCTATGCCCGAGATTCCGAAGTATAACGGGATGACAGATCCAAACAAACACGTCACCTCATATACATGCGCCATTAAGGGAAATGACTTGGAAGATGACGAGATTGAATCCGTGTTGCTAAAAAAATTCGGAGAAACTCTATCAAAGGGTGCCATGATATGGTACCATAATTTACCACCTAATTCTATTGATTCATTTGCTATACTTGCAGATTCCTTTGTAAAGGCGCACGCTGGAGCCATTAAGGCTACAACTAGAAGTCAGACCTATTCAAGGTAAGGCAAAAAGACAACGAGATGATCAGGGAATTCGTATCTTGATTTAAAATGGAATGGATGGATTTGCCACCGGGCACCTAATTGGGTTGTTCAAGCCTTCACTCAAGGTCTCAACGAACGGAGTTCCATAGCTTCGCAATAATTAAAGCAGAATTTGATCGAATATCTAGCCGCCATTTGGGCTGATGTACATAATCGATATCAGTCAAATTAGGGTCGAAGACGATTAGCTGGGAGCTCCAACTGGTTCGATGTATCCCAACAGAGTTAAAAGGGACGTCGGCCGGGAACCACGATCGAACAAAGACCAATATCAGCCATACGGGAGAGATAAGAGAAATAGCAGGCCTGGACACAACCTCGTTTAAAATGATAGAAGGAATGATCGGGGACAAATCTCCCGAGGGCTCATGAGCAATAGTGGTTTCGATAGGGATGTCGAGTCCAAAGAAGCACCTCGACTATCAGAATATAACTTCAGCGCAGATGTTTCCACTATAGTATCGACCATTGGGCGTATCAAAGATACCAGGTGGCCTCGACCTTTGCAGACCGATCCGACCTAGAGAAACCCTAACCAAATATGCAAGTATCATGGCACCTATGGCCATAAAACAGAAGATTGCAGACAACTAAGGGAGGAAGTAGCCCGGTTGTTCAACGAGGGGCGTCTTCAATAATTCTTAAGTGATCGGGCCAAGAACTATTTAAGAAATAGAGATTCAAACAGACAGAACGAGAAAGAAGAGCCATAGCACGTGATTCACATGATCGTTGGAGGGGTCGATATTCCTCAAGGATCGGTATTCAAACGCACCAAGGTGACAATCACAAGAGAAAAACAGACTCGGGACTGCTTACCGGAAGAGACTATGCCTTTCAATGACGAGGATGCAGAAGGGATCAAACAACCTCACAACGACGCACACTGGTTATATCTACCCTTATGAATAAAATTCTAAACGTATGTTGATTGATCCAGGTCGTTCAGCCAATATTATTCAATCAAGAGTTGTAGAGAAACTCGCCCTGCAAGGTTAATTTATGCCCGCAGCTCGAGTACTTAACGTCTTCAACATGGTAAGTGAAACCACCAAAGGGGAAATTATTTTGCCAGTAAATGTGGCCGGGGCCATCCAATAGTTGAAGTTTGGGAGATGGAAAAGTTTGGCCAATAGTTGACTTTTATGATATCGGGGTCAGAATGTGATTACGAGAGTTAGAACAGCTCTGTTATGTCATTTGGGACTTGTCTACAAAATTTAGCGTCGTTCCGGGTTGATTTGATAGGTTTCGACACGGATTTTAGAAGTTGGAAGATTTTAAAGTTCATAAGTTCGATTCATGATGTGATTTCGATGTTGTTTGACGTGATTTGAGACCTCGAGCGAGTCCGTGTTAGGTTATGGAACTTGTTGGTATGCTTGGAGGGGGTCCCGGGGGCCCAGGTGTGTTTCGGACGAGTTTCAAATGTTTTTCATGGTCTAGAACAGGTCTGGTTCTGGTGTCTCGCACCTGCGACACTTTGGAGCGCAGGTGCGGCTCTAGTTCTGCGTGAGCCTGGTCGCTTTTGCGGTCATGAAGGCCTGGGAGCTCGCTTGCGCTGCGGAGACGGGCACGTAGGTGCGAAGGCCACTTTTGCGGTCCAGCGATCGCACCTGCGATGAAGCTCACTTATGTGTCCCTATTTGCACTTCTGCGGTGCCGCTGGTGCGGCTGTAATTCCACAGATACGGATCTAGACCTGGCTATCAGAGTTCGTAAATGCAAACTCTTTCTTGCAAATGCGAGTGCGCGGGTGCATTTCCTTATCAGCGAATGCGGAAGTCCTGGGTAGAATTACATAACTCGAGGGTTTGGCCATTTTCTTCATATTTATTTTTGAGTTTTGGACCTCGATTTTGGAAGCTTCTTTGTGGGTTTTTCAAGAAAATCGATTGGGTAAGTGTTCTTCACCTAGAGTTTATTATATTCCATGATTTTATCTTTATTTTTATCATTTAATCTGTATTTTGAGTTAAGAAAAATGGAGGTTTTTGAAGAAAATTTTCAAAATGGAAAATCATGATTTGAGGGACGAATTGGTATCGGAAATTGATAATTTTACTATGGTTGAACTCGTATTGGAATGAATGTTCGGGTTTTGTGAAATTTGTTGGGTTCTGAGGTGCAGGCCCGGGGGTCGACTTTTAGGGTTGATTTTTTGATTTTGATAAATATTGAGTCTTTATGATCCGGAATAATTTCTTATGAGTTTTAATTGTCCTTTGAAGTTATTATGGTTAGATTTGAGTCGTCCGGAGGTCATTTCATCCGATAAGTTTATTTTAAAGTATCAGTCTGTGTTCTATGAGGTAAGTATCTTGCCTAACCTTGTGTGAGGGAACTACCCCCTTAGGATTTGAGTCTCCTATGCTAATTGTAGTACATGTACGCGAGGTGACGAGTGCGTGTTCGGACTTATTTGTTGAAAGTTGGCCTTTTAGGGTTCTTAGGTTCTTGTATTCACTGAGTATTAAGTTGTTGTTGATATGATTGAGTTTACTATTTACTAGTTTCACCTCTACATGCTTTAATTGGAATTAATTGCTTTATGATTCACTCTTATTGCCTATTTGACTCTTATTTGACTTAACTGAATATTTTTACCTCTTCTATTGCCATGCTATCTTTTTGTAACTGCTTATCTTTATTTGAAATTATTATTATCTCATCCTGTAATTATTTAGTATTAATTGAGGTTATGATTATCCTCCCGCTGCTTATCCTTAATTGAATTTGTTGTATCTTCGTCATAATTACCCAACCTTAAAAGGAGTTTAGATATTCTACATTTAGTTGACATGTTTTTATATGGAATTATTTGACACGTGCTAGCTTCCTTGTTGTTGAACTGTATATTATGGGATCGTCGTTACATATTATTTTCTCCCTTATTGAGCTGTTCTTATTACGCCTAGAATTCTCTATTGTGGTTATTCCTTGTGAACTAGTTCTATCGTTTCCTTGTGATTTAAAGTTTTTGAGCTGATTTACTTGTCGTACTCTTGTATTTATTATCACTGTTGCTGTTGTACTTGTTGTTGTGAGGCACGAGGTTTTTGCTGTGTGGTTGTTATTGTGATGCACGGGGTTTCTACCGTGCGGTTGTTATTGTGATGCACGAGGTCTCTGTCGTGCGGTTGTTATTTTGATGCATGAGGTTTTTGTCGTGCTATTGTTACTGTTGATATTTGCACATGCGGCGTGACAAGGCGGGATATATATATGTGGGTTGCGTATGTGGCGAGACAATGTGGGAATATTGTTATGCACATGTGTCGAGACAAGGCGGTCACTTACTTTATTATTATTGCACACGTGGCGAGACAAGGTGAGCTATGTCAGGGATTGATTTGTGATGGCCTGGGGGTGTTCTTGTTGTCGACATTTGTGTAGTGTTACACTTACCTGTATGAGCTTTATCTTGTCAAAGTTGTGAGAAAATATTCTACGTGTTGTCCGTTCTTTTCCATATGCTTACTAGCTGGTATGAAGTATGTTAGGATACTTACACAAGCATACACGTAGTTAAGCACTCTTGTCGGATAAGAGATTTTCTTGATATTGTTGAGTATAGATGCACACCCTTGTTTACTTGCCTTCTATGTGAGAATGACTCTATTTGGCACATGAGTCGCCAGTGCGGTTATGAGGTTGTAATGAGGGCACAGGATACCAAGTGTTAGGGTTCAGGTATTGAGACCCGTGAGTTGTGATTTGTCCGAGGTTCGGTACCTCGTGGAGTTTGTTGACTAAAACCTGATGTGAAAGCGGTCGTAGTTGCTGAGTTATTACTGGTCCTTGTTGTATCTGTAATTTCTGATTTAGGTTGTATTTCCGTTCACTCTTCTATGTCATTATTATGGTATTTCGCTAATACTTATTGTTTCCTTTCTTATTGCAATTATTGTAGTGTTAGTCATATCGCGTCATTATAGATATCATACTCTGTTGTTCCTATACTTATACTTGTTCAAGTTATTTAGTCCAGTAGGTATCTCGATTGTCGCTCGTCACTACTCCATTGAGGTTAGTCTTGATACTTACTGGGTACCGCTGTGGTGTACTCATACTACACTTTTGCATATTTTTGTGTAGATCGAGGTATCGCGAAGTCAGTTGATCATTAGCTAGCAGCACGGATTGTTGTTGTAGAGACTCAAGGTAAACATGTTGTTGTGTTCACAGGCTTCGGAGTCACCTTCCTAATTTGTATTCACGCTGTTTTTACTTATTTCCAAACAGTTGTATTTAGAAGTAGTAGTAAACTCTGCAAAGCTTATGACTTGTGCCACCGGTTTTGAAAAAATTGTAAATTTTATAGAGATTTCTATTTCAAAGGTTGTTAGATGTTAATTATTATTGTTGTTATTCAGTAAATGTTAGGCTTACCTAGTCCCTAAGACTAGGTGCCATCACAATACCCAACGAAGGGGAAAATTGGGTCGTGACACATATATACTACCTATTATATTATTTTCTTAAGAATTGATAGTGTTTTTCATACATGTAACTTGCAAGCACATCTAATTCCTACAAATATTATTGCTTTTATATACTCATATTTTATATTGATATTTTTTTAATATATATTACTTTATATTTTATAATTTAATTCAATAAAAAATTTGATGTTCTTATACTTCTATAATAAATATTTAAAATTTCTCTTTTTGAAATAATACTAATTGTAAACTAAATCTTTACTGTCTTTTAACGTAATTTGACACTTAAAAGTACTTCTTGATTGGCCAAATATAATTTGCTTATCAACTATCGTCAAAAATACTTCTTAAATGAATTGGCCAAACACAAATAGCTAATCTTCAAAAGTACTTTCAAATAAAAGTATATTTTAAAGTAAGTAATTTTTTATAACTTGACCAAACGGATTCTTAGTCAATTGTAAAAAATGATTTAACTGAAATAAGCTAGGAAGTCTTGTCAAATTCGGAAAAAATAAAAAGGCAACACTAGGAGCCTGTTTGGACATAAGAAGTTTTTTCCTTATTTTTTAAAAAAAAATCAATTTTTTCGAAATCAGCATTTCTTCATAAAATTTTTAATTTTTACTTGAAGATGTATTTTGGAAATTTTCGAAAATTTAAAAAACTCCAAAAAGCTATTTTTCAAAATTTTTTCACTCGATCACTTACAAAACTTCAAAAATAACCCAAAATTATATTCATCTCCAAACACAACTCAAAATTTCAAATATTATTTTCAGTTGAATTTTTTTTTTTGGCCTGTTTATATCCAAACGCCCACTAATAATGGCATCGCACGTCATAAATAGAGTAAAAATAGTTGAAATTGAAACCAGAAATTGCAACTGATAAAATTGCATCAGGCAACATAAATAAACTATAACTAGCAAAAACTACAAACTCTCTTCTCTACCAACCATTTTCCACTTTTGTCATATTACGAGTTGGGTGTCGCATAAAATTTGTCTCTTATGCCATACAAGACATAAAATTTCTAGCGACAAATCCAAGGACTTCTGGTTTACAGGGATGGGTTCTTTTCGTACAGACTACTTTTTCTGCATATTGGCATTGGTATCGACAATTGCTCCTTACAATTCATGGGCTGTAGATACTGAATCCCTAACTCGAGAGCTTCTTGAATCGGCGAGGCAGCCGGAGTTCTATGATTGGTTGAAAAGGGTAAGGAGGAGAATTCACGAGTACCCAGAATTGGCATTTCAAGAACACCGAACGAGTCAACTAATCCGAGATGAGCTGGACGCACTCGGGATCAAGTACCTGTCCCCAGTCGCTAAAACTGGTTTGGTTGGAACCGTTGGGTCAGGTGGTCAACCATGGTTCGGTTTGAGAGCTGACATGGATGCTCTCCCTATTCAGGTCTGTTTTCATTCTCCATCTTCCTAGTTTATTTTTTTTTCCTTCCCCTTTTTAAATTTTGCTCTTTTGAAGGAAGAGTTTTTCTCGGATTGGGTGGCAATTGTTATGCAAAACTTTGATTATTGTATTGCGTATTTATGTACTCAATTTATGCAATGGCGTTTGACTGTGTGGTAGTTGAAGAAAGACAAAAAACTGTTTAAATCTTGTGGTTAGACATTGTGTGATTTATAGGAAGTTTAAAGTTAAATTATTTCTTTGAAATGTGTAATTCTTTGGGGGACATAATAAAGAGTAAAGAGTGTCAAATAAATTGAACGACTATAACATTTGTTGCTTTCTTAGTTCCTATTTGTTGCTTTTTTTTTTTCTTCCCAGTTTGGCCTTTAAGATAAAGTGATGAACAACAACAGTAACAATCCAGTATAATCCCATCAGTGGGGTCTGAGGAAGGTAGTGTGCAGGGGCGGATTTACATTCATGCAAGCGGTGTCATCCCACACCGCTTCGCTGGAAATTACCACTAAATTAAGTATGTAATTAATGATTAAAAAGAGAACTACTTTAAAAAAACAAATTAGGGTGACGCCATTGACAAATAGGGATGTATGGTCCACTGGTTTGATGATCTATTTGTCCTCTTGATGGTTGCGGGTTCAATTCTTAGCAGATGCACCATTGTTTTTTTATTACCTCAAACTGACACTAACCCCTAGTCTCAACCATTCAACAAAGTTTATTAAACGAAATAAAGATAAATAAGCATTAAAAACACCATATAAACTACGAGAAATTGGTCGCTTGTATATATTTTTTTCTAGTGATTCGCTTGTATCTTCGAAAATGATTATATTAATGTATTTGATGTATTTTATAAAGATGTTCATATTATAGTAATTTTTTATGTTCACTTTTTAATATATCGACACCGCTTATCCAAAATTCTGTGTACGCCCCTGGTAGTGTATACGCAGACCTTACCCCGACCCTGAGGTAGAGAGGCTATTTCCGGTAGACCCTTGGCATCCCTCCCTCCAAGAACTCCCCACCTTGCTCATGGGGTGACTCAAACTCACAACATCTTGGTTGGAAGTTGAGGGTGCTCACCACTAGAGCAACCCACTCTTGTTGTGAGATGGAAATAGTATGTCATGAAAAGGAACGGCTTTTGAAATGATACATTTAAGTTTTCTTGAGCCTACACATGCTTGGATAATAAAACTGGTTTGTACCCAATTGAGATATGGTTTGTTGGCAAGTCACTTGTTTCACTTGCTATCTGTGATAGAGTTGGGGCATACTGTGTCAGTGTGCTTAATAGAAAACAAGTAATGTTTCAACTGAACCTTTTGGAGTGCAATACATATACCAATTAGAGAAGTGGAAATCAGTCTCCTTTGGTACCAGGTGACAGATTTTCAGCCACTCTTTGGTTTGAACTTGGATGGTCTAGCATCTGTCCCTTGAAATTACGATTACATGACAGAATTGTCATCATTTATTGCTTAGTTAGTTCACTGCTTGTTACTTCTTTGCATATCATTTATTTGTGCTTTTTTTGAATCTCTATGTAGCGAGTCCATGCATTATAACTTCTAGTGGCTTTGTTGTACTCAACGCCTTTTTTTATGCAAATATATATATGTTTTTTTTTTTGATTAGGTAAGGTTTGATGCTAATATCTTGACATCGTAAATCTCCTGGTTTATTTGGTAAACTGCCAATTTTTAGCAACTTAAGATAATTATATGATGCCTTAGTTTCTTTATGAAGATTCCGCTCCAAAAGTGCCATGTGTCTGTTCTTTCAAACTTATGTGCTCGGATACATAACTAGATTTCCATGCCATGTTAAGTGACAGATAAGTCAGTGATGCTTTTAAGAATCTAGTAAGCAGGGATAATGCAGATGGTGAGTTGAGAAGAAGTTCAAATTCGTGAGTTCAAAATGTATAGCTGGCAATAGTTGTTCTAGTTTGGTGACTACTCCCTCCGGTCCACAGTAAGTGACCAATTTGCTTTTTTATTTTGGTCCAAAATAAGTGTCCATTTATATAATCAAGAAAAAATTCAATTTGTTTTTCTAAAATTACCCTTATGTACGTATCCCTAAAAAGTCATTTACTCCTCACATTTGAGAAGAGAAGTAAGTGCTACTATAACTATGGCGCAACATTTAATTAAGGGTAGTTATTAACACTAACTATTTTCGTCTAGAATTTAGTATTTCCTTAATGGGTGTGCCCAAAGCAAATTGGTCACTTATTGTGGACCGGAGGGAGTATTACTTAAGACATTATTATTTCTCAAGTCCTCACATGTGAGTTGTGACCCCCCCCCTCCCCCCCCCCCCAAACCTTCACCTTTACTTGAAGAAGGAAAAACAAAATCATTGGGAGCACTCTCATTTCTATCAGTTACTTTCCAGTCCGTTCCTTAACAAATTATGTGTGCTAGTAGTAAGAATTCTTCTGCAATGAGTGGAATGAATGAATGAAAGTGTTACTTTGAAGGAATTGGTAGATTGGGAGTATAAAAGCAAGATCGATGGCAAAATGCATGCATGTGGCCATGATGCTCATGTTACCATGCTGCTTGGAGCAGCTAGATTGCTTCAAAATAGAAGGGACAAGTTGAAGGTAGGTACAATCATTATTTTTTGACTTATTCTGTCTTGGTCAAAATTCAATACATTGATTTGGGTAATTTGCATCTGAGCTGAAGGGCACGGTTAAGCTTGTATTCCAACCTGGGGAAGAAGGCTATGCTGGCGCCTCCTATATGTTAGAAGAAGGAGCATTAGATGGGGTTCAAGCAATATTTGGCATGCATGTCTGGCCATATATGCCCACTGGTACTATTGGTTCGAGACCTGGTCCAATTATGGCTGGTGCAGGAAGGTTTACAGCAATAATGCAAGGGAGAGGCGGACATGCAGCAATGCCACATACAACTAGAGATCCAATTCTTGCTGTTTCTATGGCAGTTCTTGCACTCCAGCAACTTGTTTCTCGAGAAACTGATCCTCTAGAGTCTAGGGTATTTGTCACTCTGGTTTCAAACAGTTAATATAATGAGTTTACTTATTCCTTCAGAATCCTGAATTCCATGCAGCAGGATCTAAATTTTGTTTTTTCTTATGTGCAACTACATGCAGGTTGTCTCTGTTGCATTTGTAGATGGTGGTCAAGCTGGAAATGTAATCCCTGCGAGTGTAAAGTTTGGTGGAACGTTCCGGTTCTTGACATTTGAGGATTACTCCTATCTTAAGCAAAGGATCAAAGAGGTATGCACTAGAGCTTGGCCGGTACAAAATCAACTACTACCATCAAGTTTTGGATAATTATTGAATCTCCCTTGAGTTTTTTTTACCAACTGTAGCTTTGATAACCTCTGAAATATCAGGATGCAGAAGTTAAATAGATCGTTTTGCAACAACGTTTGCTTTAATTTTTCAGTTTCTTCAGCATTGCTCATAACATACATTTCTGTTGTATAGTCATCTTTTTTGCTAAATAATAAGCAGATTTAGATGGGCGACACTGAAAATACTTACTACTTGTAGGTCATTGAGACACAAGCAAGTGTACATCGATGTTCTGCCACTATTGATTTTTCCGAAGAATTAATGAGGCCGTATCCACCAACTATAAATGATCTCATGATCTATGAGCATGCTAAAAAGGTTGGAAAAGTCTTGCTTGGTGAGCAAAACGTGCACTATGCTCCAATTACAATGGGTGCAGAGGACTTCAGCTTCTATTCCCAGAAGATGTCAGCTGCATTTTTTAACATTGGGGCACAAAACAAAACGGCCACGTCTGCTGTTAAAGGTTTGCACTCCCCCTACTTCACTATTGATGAAGATGTTCTTCCAATAGGAGCAGCTCTCCATGCTGCTGTTGCCATCTCTTACTTTGATACACATGTTCAGACAGTAGAATAACATGTTGGAGTTGAAGAATCATCTCGTTTGTAAATGAAAAATATAGTGATTTGACTTCTTTGTTAGTGAAAAAGCCTACACGCCTGGTATCTTATCTTACCTATTTATATTTCCAAAAAAATTTAGTTAATTCATGGATTGGAGATAGTTTTAGATGTTAAAATTGCACTGCTGCCCCCCCCCCCCCCCCCCCCTTTAGGGTCTCCAGGATCTCTTAATTTCTTTCTGTTTATGAATATATTTGAATAACATTGCACACAGTTGCTAAATCTTTTTATTTTTTGGTAAAAAATATTCTTATTACAAAATGCAATCTAACGGTTGCTAAATCTTACTATAGTTTACCATAGTTGAACATGTATGTTGAAGAATATGCTGTTCTTTCTGTTTCTTTTATTTTCTTTTGTAAACTATCAAGTACAAGCGAAATGAATGGATCAACAAACCAGTTTTCTGTTATCTATTTAAAACAACAACAACCCAGTGGGATCCTACAAGTGGGGTCTGGGGAGGGTAGTGTGTACGCTGAGCTTACCCCTACCCTAGAGGGCAGGGATGCTGTTAAAGACCCTCGGCGAGAGGAAGAATAGGAATTAGTAAATAACAACAACAATGCCAAAATGATACCAGCAATGTAAGAATAGGAGAAAAACAAATGGAAGAAAGCAGTCGCAATAGCAACGAGCAGTAACACGATAGGGTACTAGAAAACCGAAGCGTAGGATAGTACTAAAACAACCCTAATACTGGCACTCTAAGGATCGAAGACAATGTACTAGTCCACTAGCCCTAATAGACCCGGAACATATCAGAAAGCACACTACGACCTATTACCCTTCTACCCTATTCTTCGACCTCCATACCTATATGTCAAGGGTCATATCCTCGGTAAGTTGAAGTCGGGCCATGTCATGTCTGATCACCTCTCCCAAATATTTATTATCTATTTAAACCGGGGGAAAAACCCAACATAATTCATTTAGCTGAACCGAAGTACACTTAATTATTGACAGTGTATATTGATACTCAATTGGTGAGTATCAGCTGATAGCAATGAAACAGTAATCGAAATAGAAGGGAAAGAAGGAGAAGAGAGGGGATAGAACAGAGAGAAGAGGAGAGAAAGAGAGAGAGAGAGGAACTCAGCCTTTCATATATTTCATAATGTGTGTATACAAATCCTAGGGACTACTTATACAAGCTGAAAATCTAAAAATGCAAAAGGAATGACACAAATTCGAATTAAAAGCTACTAACTGATTTTCCCTCTAAAATTCAAATCTGAACTTAACTAAAATTCAAATGGTAGCCTAACTGATTTTTGACTTTCTTCCACCTTAGCCACTAATATTCGTATCAATACCCCCGGGATGAACAACACCCTTGTCCTTAAGGGTGAAAGAAGGAAAACGAGCCTTCAAAGCAGAGACCAACTCCCAAGTGGCATATGAAGAATCCAAGCCAATCCACTTGACAAGGCATTGAGCGACAACTTTGTTGCCTCGTTTAATCAACCTGCAATCCAAAATAGCCTCGGGAGGGGACAATAGTGGCTGGAAAGGTTAGTAACAGGAGGGTGGATAATAGTGGTAGGGATGTCATAGCAAAACTTGAGTTGGGATACATGGAAAGTAGGATGTAAAAGGACTTCAGGGGGAAGAAGAAGCTTATAAGCCACAACACCAATTTTCGCAATAATAGGGTAAGGACCAAAGTAGCGGGAAGTGAGTTTATGATAGGGAAAAGGAGAAAGAGTAGACTGTCGATAAGGCTGGAGCTTGACAAAAACCCAGTCCCCAACAGTGAACTGCTTATTAGAGCGATGTGCATTAGCTTGAGATTGCATCCTCTGTTGAGCTCGAGTAAGATGGAATTAGCCAACTGGAGTTTAAACTCATGAAGCAAAGCCACTTCCTCAATGGATGGGGAATCAGAATCACCTGGTAGGAATGGTAAATGAAGGGGAGGAGGGTATCCATACAAGAGCTCAAAAGGAGAGGTCTGAATAGAGGAGTGAGGACTGGTACTATACCACCACTCAGCTAAGGAAAGGAAATGGACCCAATCAGTAGGGGAATCAGTGCAAAAATAACGGAGGTAAGTTTCTAAGCAACGGTTGAGAACTTCAGATTGGCCATCAGTCTGGGGGTGATAAGCAGTAGAAGCTTGGAAGGTAACACCTTGAGCTGTGAGGAATTCTTTCCAGGCTACTAATAAAAATAGGATCCCTATCACTGGTAATGGATGCTGGAAAACCATGAAGTCTGAAGATATTATCGAGGAAGATAGGAACTAAGGATTGAGCAGTGTAAGGGTGAGACAAGGCAACAAAATGGGCATGTTTAGGTAGTCGATCAACGATTACCCAAATGACAGATTTCCCTTTGGACTTAGGTAAGCCCTCAATGAAGTCCATGGTAATGTCAACCCAAGGAAGAGCAGGTATAGGAAGAGGTTGCAACAGGCCAGGAGAAGCAGCAGTATCATATTTGTTCCATGACATGTTGTGCATTTGTGAACAAAATCAATAATGTCCTTGCGGATGCCCTTCCAATAGAAGTAAGAGAGGACCTTCCTAGTAGTAGCATCAATGCCAGAATGCCCTCCAGTAGGAGAGGAGTGCCAAAGGGTGAGAATTTTAGTGCGTAAGGAGGCATCGTTTCCAATCAACAGCTTGCCCTTCCTTCTGAGCTGTTGGTTAATCCAAGTCATGTGCTTTTGAGGGTTATGCTGGAGGGAAGAAGTGAAAGCAGCAAGCTCAGGATCAGTAGACCAACTAGCTCGAATTTCATGCCAAAGATCAGTTTGGACAGAGCTCATTAGTAAAGACATGAGCTCAGCACCTTGGACTCGAGAGAGAGCATCTGCAACAATATTGTCCTTGCCACATTTATACTGAACTTCGAAATCAAAAGGAAGGTATTTGGCTAACCACCTGATCTGAGAATCAATGTGAAGCTTCTGTTCCAAAAGGTATTTTAAAGCCTTTTGATCAGTCTTCACGATCAAATGACGACTGAGCAGATAATGAGACCATTTGGTTACAGCAAACACCAATGCTAAGAGTTCTCGTTCATAGATAGAGAGAGCCATATGCTTAGGAGCATGACCCTTACAAATAAATGCTATAGGATGATCAGACCGCATCAGTACATCACCTATGCCAGCTTTACTTGCGTCAGTTTCCACAACAAAAGGCAAGGAATAGTTGGGCAATGCCAAGACTGGGGCAGATGTGAGGGCTTGTTTGAGCTTAGCAAACGCTTGTTCAGCAGAGGTAGTCCAATGGAAGTTATCCTTCTTGAGTAACTCAGTGAGAGGCCTACTGATTAACCCATAGCTTCGAATAATTTTCTGTAATAGCCAGCCAGCCCAAGAAAACCCCTCAGCTGTTTGACAGTAGTTGGAACATGCCATTGTTGAAAAGCTGCTATCTTATTGGGATCAGTAGCTACACCTTGAGTAGAAATAAAATGACCCAAGTACTCAACACTTGGAACACCAAACACACATTTGGATTTCTTAGCAAGTAACTTATGTTGCAACATAACCTCAAATACCTGCTGTAAATGATGGACATGATCAGCTGAGGAGATGTTGTAAACCAATATGTCATAAAAAAAGACCAGCACAAACTTTCTCAAAAAAGGGAGGAACAGATGATTCATCAAACACTGAAAGGCCGATGGTGCATTTGTCAGGCCAAAGGGCATAACTAAGTATTCATAGTGGCCCGTGTGAGTCTTAAAAGCAGTCTTAGGGACATCCTCAGGTACCATTCTGATCTGATGGTACCCAGATCTAAGGTCAATCTTAGAGAAAATGGAGGCCCCTGATAGCTCATCAAGTAGGTCATCTATAATGGGAATGGGAAATTTGTCCTTGACAGTGCAATGGTTCAGTTCTCTATAATCTACACATAATTGCCATGAACCATCCTTCTTGCCCACCACCACTACAGGAGATGAGAATGGACTATTGCTATATTGGATAACCCCCTACTGCAGCATTCCCTTTACTAGTTTCTCAATGATATCCTTCTTCATAGAAGAATACCTATAGGGTCGAATATTAATTGGTCTAGCCCCAGGTTGCAATGGAATCCTATGATCAAAAGCACCTCTTTGGGGTGGTAGAGTGGTAGGCTCAGCAAAGATCATACTATAATCAGTAAGAAAATCATGTAAGACCTGTGATTCTGGCTCATTTGCTGTTCAACTGAATGACATTCAGTTGAACAGGCTGGGATTGTTCAACCAAAACTTGCAGCATAAAGAGTTCCACATCCTCCCCATTGAACTTATTGACAGCTTTTGGGCTTGAAATTTTGCAGGCATCAGTAACTCCCTTCAATACATGTTGTTTGCCCAAATAGTTGTAAGTCATGGTGAGGGCAGAGTAGTCCATAGTTACTAGTCCAAGAGTCTTCATCCATAAGGCACCTAATACCAAATCATATTTTCCAACTGGAAACACAATCAAATTAGATTCATAAGTTGTACCTTCTAGCATCCATTGGGAGGTCCTCACTATGCCAGATGTGGCCTCCATTGTGTTGTTGCCTAAACTGACATATCCCACCTTAGTTGGAATTACAGAACATCCCAACCGCTTGGCTGATTCAGTATCAATGAAATTGTGTGTGCTGCCTCCATCCAATAGAATTTGAATAGGTCTTCTATCACTATAACCAGTAACATGGATAGTTTGGGCACCTTGAATTCCTGTTAAAGCACATAATGAAATAAAGGGTTGTTCAGTGCTAGGGGAGGAACAATCATCACCAGGTGGCTCACTATCGGGGCTGCTAATTACATTGTCAACAGATTCAGTCTCTGCTACCTCCAGTTCCAACATAAACATTTGTTTTGGGAGAGTACACTTATGTCCAGGAGTGAATTTGTCATCGCAGAAATAACAAAGGCCTTGAGCTCTTCTGCTTTGTATCTCAGCAGGGGAGATAGTCCTCCTAGCTTTAGGAACAATTGCAGCATGAGCAATAGAGTTCATTCTAGTTGGCTGTATAGACTGATGATTTTTAAACCCTGTATTGTCATAGACAGACTTCCTAGTTGATGAATAACTCCCAGTTGACGTGTGTTTCAAAGCCCTAACATTGGCAGCTAAGGTAGCTTCCGCTAATCTAGCTAACCGATAAGTTTTTGACAATGATTTTGGCTCATGCATTTTAATAGGGTGAACCAATTCTTCCTTCAAACCCCCCAGGAAACATGAAATCGTTTGTTCAACAGTTAAGCTACACTGAGCCAAAAGTCTATCAAACGCAAACTGAAATTCCCTCACAGTGCCAGTTTGTCTTAGTTGTTTAAGTTCTAGCATAGGATCAGCAAACTCCTCACCAAATGCTTTGATTAATTCAGCTATATACTCATCCCAGGTGGGCAGTATGGTTAGATTCCTACATTTCAAATAGGATTGATGCCAAACTAAGGCGTCGTCATCCAAATTCATGGCAACCAGCCTCACTCTCTGATTGAGAGGAGTGTCATCTTCAGCAAAGTACTGATCGATCCTACACAGCCATGTTTTTAAGTTTTCCCCATTGAAACGAGGGAAAACTAAATTATGATTTCTGCTAAAACAATAAGGATTTGGCCCCAAAATACCTTTCCCAGATTGATGCACCTTATCTCTACCAGTAGAGGCTGAGGCACTGTCCCTCGACTGTTGATTAAGTTGCCAACCATCAAAGGATTTTTTAGGGAACTTACCATGTGGAGCAGCTCTGCATGTCGTTTATCCATATCATCACGTAATTCCTGTTGTTTTTGCACTAGCTCCTCGCGAAGTTCTAAGTGCTGGCTTGCTAAGTCTTCATATTGCTCTTGCAGCTCAGTTGGTGGAACTCCAGTAATTAATTCGATGCCCTTTCGAGGTCCCATGGTCTACGAGCTCTAATACCAATTGATACTCAATTGTTGAGTATCAGCTGATAGTAAGGAAACAGTAATCGAAATAGAAGGGAAAGAAGGAGAAGAGAGGGGATAGAACAGAGAGAAGAGGAGAGAAAGAGAGAGAGAGAGGAACTCGGCCTTACATATATTTCATAATGTGTGTATACAAATCCTAGGGACTACTTATACAAGCTGAAAATGCAAAAGGAATGACACAAATTTGAATTAAAAGCTACTAACTGATTTTCCCGCTAAAATTCAAATCTCAACTTAACTAAAATTCAAATGGTGGCCTAACTGATTTTTGACTTTCTTCCACCTTAGCCACTAATATTCGTATCATATATTGTTTTAAGATTTAACCTTCTTTTGGGATATCTTTCTTCCGTTGTTATTTCCGAACACAAATAATTTCTTCAGGCTAGAATTGATACCTGTAACTTCAGAAAATGAGGCAATGGCTCCACTTATTAGCGTTTCAACAAGTTCCGAACAAATAAAAGGATCACTACTTATATATGACTAAAATTATGCTTTTGCCTTCTAGGAAGACTTAGTAACTAATCCAATTACCTAGTATTCACTTAAATATAGTTAATAGTAGTTACTATTGCATACAGTTTACTTCTTGAAAATTTAACAAAACAACATGCGTGAAGTAAAACCCGCCTTTAATACTTCAATTGTTGTATTGAGTTTAATATTGTTTACCTCGAAAAATGTGAGTAACAATTAAAGATAATTTGTGGTTTTAAAGATATGTGATATATTCTAATACTAGTGAATATACAAGTAATATTGAATTTAAGTAAGAAGAATTGATGGATCAAACCAGTGCTGTTACAGCAGGAAGAACCTCAAGCTCGATTATCCCAGGGACCTCGAGGTCAGCTAAGAACAATAAAGTAAAGACAATAAAGCTGAAGAACAGATGTTGAGCACGGTAAACAAGAAAGCAGAGTGTAATGTTCTATTGCAGTGAATGAGATATCCTTATAAATGATTGGGGTCCCCTTTATATAGGAGGAAAAAACTCTAATATGGTACATTTCTAATTATAATAAAAAATTCTATTGGTATAGCTGTATAAAAACCTAGTACGGACTTGTACTATCTCGTACAAATCTTATCCTATAATTTATGTCATGACCCACGTGCTCTTGGAAATTCCCACTCTTTCTTTAGTGACCTCGAAATTGTACTGCCCTCGAGCCAGATCATGACGGGTTCTCGATTTACTTCTCGAGATGTGCTTATCTGGGCTTGGCTTGATTGTCACCTCGAGCTTCCAGAACTCAGACTCGGAGTGCAAATTAGTCTTCGAAATCGAGCTCTTTGATTTCAACCGTATACAGATAGTCCCCGCGTTTCTTAGAATGAAATGATATGAAACAATTTGGATTCCCGAAGTCCTTAAATGACGTCATCCCCATGGTGCAAGAGCGTGAAATGACCGAAACGCCCCGTCGGTCCACTTCCCCAAGAACATTGAATGCCTGCCAGTATTGGTCGGCCACTGATGCCGCCGAAACGTCGTTGCCCTTCTATAAATATAAGGCGATTTCTCTAAGTAAAGAACTTTACTCTTTGTTCAATTCTTTCCCATCCTCATCTCTTTCTCCAATCACTCACTTCCTCCGCCTCTTTAAGCGCCGGAAAAATGCCAAGCTCTTGTCGGAAACACCATATCCCTGCGCACCCGCATTATTTAGCTTACAACCATGGCCAAAACATCAAAGACGGTCCCCAAAAAGGATAAACATCATCTTCCTCTGCCTCCCGGCCGGCCAAACCGGTGGCGCCTCCAACACTTGAGGAAATCATCCCCGGTAATTGCATCATTAAGAAAGACTTCGGCATCGAGAATCTCCTGATGTCAAAGGCCGATGCGAGCACGTATCTCGATATATTAGCTTGATAATGAAGAAGTTTACCAAGGATGTAAAGAAGGAATGTCGGTGGGGAGACGAGGTTGAGGTTCAGATCCCGAGCCCTGATGAAAGCATTACTACCCACAAGGAGGGTTTTTTGAGTGTTTACACTTACCCCTTCACACTGGGTCCCCTCGATCCGGTGGTGATCAACTTCTGCAAAACGTACGAAGTCACCTTTGGTCAAATTCACCCTTCCTTTTGGCGTATCGTGAACATGTTGCGGTATTTTTCTGAAAAGGCCAAGGGTTTGGAATTCACCCTCAGCCACCTTGTTTGATTGTATCGGCCACAGTTATTTCGAGGGCTCATCAAGCTGCAATGCCGAACAACGAAGTCCTTCTTCGCAAGCACTGACGAAACCAAAGATCGGGGTTGGATGAGCCGTTTTGTTAGAGTAAGAACTTTGGACGTTATCCCCGAGGATAAAATGTCTTTCCCGGAGAGGTGAACTTTAATCGTAAGTGGAGTTTGTATTTCCTGTACCTATTCATATTTTGTTCCCATATTTTATAATGTTGTTGTCCTTCTTTTGGAAGCCAATGCTTGGGCGCCCCCGGCGGTGCCCGACCTCGAGGATTAAGTTCGAAAGTTAGCTGCCACTTCTTCTTATGATGAGCGCAAGTGGCGTGAATTATCAAAGGGCCAGTGGGAGGCCAAGAACCACGGTATGTGCCTTTCAGCGGTTCCAACACTTCCCATATATTGACGGCGTTTTTACTTACTCATGCTTGCCTGTACAGGCCTTGGCGATGCGTTCGAGATGAGGACGGCCCCGCCTTGGGAAAAGATCAAGCCTTCAAACCCGAAGTCCTAGAAGGACAAAAAAAGAAAAAGGATCTCGAAACCCGAAGACCCTCAAGACAAGAAGACTCCCGCTCGAAGGTTGCGGAAAAGATTTGTTCAAACGGGCACAGACTCAGTCCATGACTCCCCGGATGATGAAGAGAATGATGATGAAGGGTCGGCGCTGGTGACTCAAACCAGGAAACCAGTCGAGGTCGTCAAGCCCTCCAAACCGGAAACCTCATCCCGTGGTGAGGATGCCCCAAAGTAAGAAACGGGCAAGGCCCCTGCATCTCCGGAGGTCGAGATTGTCCCTTCGCTTTCAACAACTATACCGGAGGGGGTAAATTCTAAGACCCCCGATGCTAATGAGAACACCCCGAGTGAAGAGCTCAGGGCCGCGACAACAGGCCAATTCCTTTCATTGCCAACTTATTTTGGGGAGCAATCAAGGAAGCCAACGCTTTGCATATGCCCGACCCAAATAAGGTCATCGAGGACGATCCTTTTCAGGGTTGCTATGCTGGGATTGAGGATGCCGAGGACCTTAATGACACATCCTCATTTTTGAAGAGGCTCAGTGTCTTTTTGAAGAGGCTCAGCGTCTCCTTTCCCGGGCAAGGACCTGCCCTTTATATTGCAAATTTTTTTTCCTTTCTTTTGTTTTGACTGATACGTCTCCATTCCGCTTACAGGCCACCGTAAAGTTTAAAGCTGAGCTGAGCCAATATGAAGTCGAGCTCAAGAAGGTTTCGGGTGAAGAGAAGGCCTGGGGCTCCTCTGTAGCCAGAAGGAAGAGGAGCTTAAGGATCTCCGTCACGGCATTGGCCAAAGCTCAAAAAAGCGAGTCCGAGCTAGATGAACAGGTAATTGCTATTTTAACAGAGTACGGCCTTCTTGGACCTACTTCGGAGGCTAACACTTTGATATCTCAGCTACAGCAAAAGCTAGATTTGATTGGGCAGCTCCAGGGCGAGGTAGATCAAGTTCGAGCTGATTGTCATCGGTGGAAGAAGAACATGGATCAACTTGGTGCCGAAAAGGAAATCGTTATGGCCCAACTGGCTTAGGCTGAAGCTCAGCTCCGAGGCGTTGAAGCGAAGGGTCTGGCTTAGGCCAGGAAAATTGAGGGATTGGAGGCCGAGCTGGCTAAAGACCGGGCCGAAGCGGTGCAGGCTAAGGCTGAGGCTATACAGGCCAAAGCCGAAGCTGAGAAGACGAAAGCTACAACCGATAAATCCATTGCTATATATTTGAAGGAAACTGCGTCCGTTCAAGCGGAGTTGAGGGAGGCCTCCGACCGGGGAAGACAGAGCAACGAATTGGCTAAGTGCCAAGCCCGGAGGGAGACTCTCGAAGAAATCCATGCCCGAGGGTTCAACCTCGCCGAGGAGATAACCGAAGCAAAGGTGCGGGAAACCGATGCTAGGTTTCTTGTCTCCTCCGATGACGAGTATGTGGTGAGTGGCTCCGGGGGTGAGGAAGACGAAAAAGATACTCCCGAAGGAGAGGAGACTCCCGAAGATAGAGCCGTTGAAGATGTAGGTTCTGGTGAGACACTCCCGGGGGAGTGACCACGAAAATAGATTATGTTTCTTTTTTTGAGAAAGGGCCCCTTGTGGGCATTGTAAATGTTTTTGTAACTTTCCCTTATGAATATAAAGTATCTTTTTGCTCTATCCTTGATTTGTGTTGACTTTTATTTTGTCCCCGTTCGTGGGAAATTTCGATGATTCAAATACTTAGTTCGAGTATCGGATCAGACTCGTAATAAACCCTTAGGTTTTATTTGCTCAAGACCATACCCCTTAAGGTTTTGAATGATCCTTGAGCTAAGTTCAAAATCAATTTGATGCGCGCTCGAAACAACGGGGCCTTTGGGTCCGAGTTGAATAAGAATGGAACTTCGGACTCCCATAAGCTTTTGGCCCTATATTTCTTTTAAGCTGGACCTTAGGCTTTTGTATATCGGCCCTTAGACTTTTGTGTATCGGCCCTTAGGCTCTTACAAAATTGGCTCTTAGGCTCTTTTTAAAATTGGCCCTTAGGCTCTTACAAAATATGGCTGTTTTCGGCCTCTAAAATGGCTATATAATTTTTCCCTCGTTTCGGCTAAAGTCTTAGTGAAATTTTAGTTATGCCTTAGCATGTGTTTTTGTACCCGTTGGGTTTTTCGAAGGCTCAACGTATCGGAACCTTATTAGTCATTTCATTTGCGTAGACATAACCGAATACCTCTTGAGGTATTTCCAAAGGCTGGCGTTATCGAAGCCTTTGGATTATTCGAGGGCTGAATTTACCGAAGCCCTTAGATTTTTTAGGGGCCGAATTTATGGAAGCCCTTTATATTTTGCTTTTGTCGGGGGTAGCCTGATTTAACCGGTTTTTCAATGTTTGAAGGCCTTTAACTTATAGCGGAAGTCGAACGTCTCCGAATCGCATTATTTTGGCTGAAGCGTTTATGCGATCGTAGTCTTTAGTATAGTCGTAGCCTTCGGGTTTGTCACTTAGACTTGTTTCTCGATAACTTTATGACCTTGTTTGAAAATTTAGTCCCGAGTATATTGGCCGTGGCCTTTGTTTCGAGGGGGTGCCTCTTTGAGGTCTTATGAGTCCGAACTTTCGATAATTCGGATGTATTGTCTGTCGGTGTCAGTCTTCGAGTATTATTGGGTGCTTTGGCCCTTGAGTCGCTTCCCGTAGGATTGTAAGTGTAGGGCTCATATGATAGCAAACTTCTTTGGGATACAAAGTGTTTTTGATATAACCAGAATGTTTCTTTAAATAGTTGATACATGCATACATATTTTGCCGTTGGGGCTCGACTATCCTATATGGACACGGTTCATTTGACCGTTTGGCCCATTACAAAGTTCTTCTTTCGAGGCCCTCTTAGGCATGAAGTATCTTTTTTTTAAAAATTAACCTCCGAGGATGATGCCCCCCAGTATTTGAGGTTGATTAAAAAGAAGCCTTGAATACTTGTCGAATGTTTCCTAGGTAGCATATAGGTGTTGCCTCATTAAAAACCTTGCAGGAAAAACCCGCTTGGGATAAAACCTGGTCCAAGGGAAAGAGAGTGCAACGCATGCTTTAAAACCCAAGGTCTTCGAACTGAAAGGTGTCTCGATATCTCTAATCGAATATCTGCAAGGAGTTAGTTTTAAATATAAATGGAAAAGGGGAGAATGTCATACCTCAGCAGTAATATCGCTTGAGTAACGATACATTCTAGTTGTTGGGTACTTGCTCGGCTTCCATTGTGCTGAGTTTGTAGGATCCTTTCCCTACGACTCCGAGGACACGGTACGGTCCTTCCCAATTGGGGCCTAGTTTCCCTTCGTTTGGGTCTCGAGTGTTGAGAGTGACTTTCCTAAAGACTAAGTCCCCGACTCCGAAATGTCGAAGGTTGGTCCTTCTGTTGTAATACCTTTCGATCCTTTATTTTTGTGCGGCCATTCGAATTAATGCGGCCTCACATTTTTCATCTAGTAGTTCGAGAGAAGTGTTCATTGCTTCGTGATTTGAGTCTTCGGTGGCATGCTGAAACCTGACGCTAGGTTCCCCGACTTCGACTGGGATCAATGCTTCAGACCCATATACCAAAGAAAACGGGGTCTCCCCCGTGCTTGACTTTGACGTCGTCCGATATGCCCATAGCACCTCGAGCAACACTTCTCTCCATTTCCCCTTTGCATCATCTAACCTTTTCTTTAAGTTTCGAATGATGGTTTTGTTTGTGGACTCAGCCTAACCATTTGTACTTGGGTGGTATGGTGCTGATAGGATCATTTTGATTTTATGGTCCTCGAGGAATTTTGTCACTTTGCTGCCGATTAACTGTATCCCATTGTCACATGTTATTTCGGCGGGTATCCCGAACCGATATATGATGTGGTCCCATATGAAGTAGATGACCTCTTTTTCTCTCACCTTCTCAAAGGCCTGTGCTTCAACCCATTTTGAGAAGTAGTCAGTCATAAACGAAATAAATCTGACTTTACCTGGCACCGTTGGTAGGGGGCCGACGATGTCCATGCCCCATTTCATGAATGGCCACGGGGATAGGACCGAGTTGAGTTGTTCACCGGATTGATGGATTATTGGTGCAAATCTCTGGCATTTATCACACTTCCGAACGAACTCCTTGGTATCCTTTTCCATGCTATCCCAATAATACCTGCTCTGATCACCTTGCGAACCAGAGAGTCTGCACCAGAATGGTTCCCACAGGTGCCCTTGTGGATTTCCTGTAGTACATAATCGGTGTCCCTGGGTCCCAAGCACACTACCGGTGGTCCATCGAAGGTTCTTCTATAAAACGTTCCATTTTCATCGAGCGAGAATCGAGCTGCTTTGGCTCGAAGTGTTCTTGAATCTTTTGGGTCCGCGGGGAGCTTCCCTTGCTTCAAGTAATTGATGTACTTATTCCTACAATTCCACGTTAAACTTGTTGAATTAATCTCTGCATGGCCTTCTTCTACCACCGACTTCGATAGTTTGATGATAGTCCCCGAGATGATATCGTCTTCTTCTACCGATGACCCCAAGTTTGCAAGTGCATCGGCCTTGCTATTCTGTTCCCGAGGTACATGGTCTAGTGTCCATTCCTTGAAGCGGTGCAATGTTACTTGAAGTTTGTCTAAGTACCTCTGCATTCGATCGTCTCGAACCTCGAAGCTCCGGTTCACTTGATTTACTACCAAAAGGGAGTCACACTTTGCCTCGATGACTTCTGCCCCAAGGCCCTTGGATAGTTCGAGACCTGCAATCATGGCCTCATACTCGGCCTCGTTGTAAGTCAATTTAGAAGTCTATATAGATTGCCTAATAACGCCGCCCGTAGGTGGTTTTAAAACGATGCCAAGCCCGGACCCTTTTCACATTCGAGGCACCTTCTGTAAAAAGGGTCCATACCCTCGATGACGTACCCGTTTTTAGCAAGAGTTCTTTTTCTACTTGGGGTACGAGGGCAGGCGCGAAATTGGCCACGAAGTCTGCCAAAATTTGAGGCTTGATAGTCGTTCGAGGCTGATATTCGATATCATATCCACCAAGTTCGATGGCCCATTTGGCCAATCTGTCCGATAACTCGGGTTTATGCAAGATATTTCGAAGTGGATACGTAGTCAGTACACATATAGGATGGCATTGAAAATATGGTTTTAATTTCCTAGATGTGCTTATTAATGCAAGGGCTAACTTTTCCAAATGTGGGTACCTGGTTTCAGCATCCCCTAGGGTTCGACTCACATAATGGACAAGAAATTGTGTACCTTGCTCCTCTTTAACCAACACGCCACTTACCGCTACTTCGGACACGGCTAGATACAAGTAGAGTGTTTCATCCTCCTTTGGAGTATAGAGCAGGGGTGGGCTCGAGAGATACCGTTTTAACTCTTCCAAGGCTTGTTGGCACTCCAGAGTCCATGCGAAGTTGTTCTTCTTCTTGAGTAGGGAAAAGAAATGATGGCTCCGATATGATGACCTCGAGATAAATCGACCTAGGGCAGTTATCCGTCCGGTCAACCGTTGTACAGCTTTCACATTGTTTATCACGGTGATTTCCTCATTGGCTTTGATTTTATCTGGGTTGATCTCGATACCCCTGTATCCCACTCCGAGAGTGCATTTCTCGGGGTTGAGCTTCATGTTGTACTTTCTTAGGATATCAAACGTCACCTGCAAATGGGTCAAATGGTCCTTTGCGCGCAGGGACTTAACTAGCATGTCATCAATATAAACTTCCATGGATTTGCCTATTTGGTGTTCAAACATCTTATTAACTAGGCGTTGACATGTGGCTCCTGCATTTTTTAGCCCGAAGGGAATTATATTATAACAATATGTACCATATTTCGTGATTAATGAAGTCTTTTCCCGGTCCTCCGGGTTCATTTGAATTTGGTTGTACCCGGAGTAGGCATCGAGAAAAGTAAGGATCTCTTGGCCGGCCGTAGCATCGATCAGACAATCGATGTTGGGCAAAGGGAAAGAATCTTTAGGGTATGTTTTGTTCAAATCTTTGTACTCCACACTCATTCTAAGTTTATTCCCCTTTTTAGGATCTACCACTACGTTAGCTAGCCATTCGGGATATTTTACTTCCCTGATGGATCCTATTTAGAGAAGTTTGGTTACCTCTTCTTTGATGAATGCATGCTTTACCTCGGACTGAGTCTCCTCTTTTGCTTCACTGTTTTAAATTTGGGATTGACACGTAGTCGATGGGTAGTTATCTCCGGTGGGATCCCTGTCATATCTAAGTGGGACCAAGCAAAGCAATCAATATTGTCAATAAGAAACTGAATGAGTTTTTTCCTAAGTTGGGGGGTTAACCCCGTCCCCGGGTATACCTTTCGTTCCTGAAGATGGTCAATCAACATGGCCTGCTCGAGTTCTTTGATCGTGGACTTCGTCACATCCGATTCCTCGGGGGAAATGAAGGCTCGGGGAATGAGGAGATATTCTTCTTCGTCCTCGGCTACCTGTTTATCGAACATCTGTCCCTCGAACTCAACCGAGGGCATGTCTGTGATTGCTATTTGGCTGCTTGTTCGTCCTTCGACTTTTTCGATGTGGATGGTGCCGATACTGGTGCCAAGTCGTGCACTACAAACATCTCCTTAGCTGCATGATGTTCTCCATATACTATTTTCGCGCCATCCTTTGTTGGGAACTTTATCATCTGATGAAGGGTCGATGACACCGCCCTCATGCCATGGATCCATGGCCTTCAGAGTAAAGCATTATACCTCATGTCACCTTCGATGACATGAAATTTGGTGTCTTGTGTGGTTCCGGCCATGTTGACTGGGAGGATGATTTCTCCCTTAGTTGTTTCACTTGCCATGTTGAAGCCATTCAAGACTCGAGATGCAGGTATAATTTGATCGAGCAGCCCGAGCTGCTCCACGACCCTTGACCTGATTATATTTTCCGAACTACCTGGATCCACGAGAACACGTTTAACTTGAACTTTATTTAAAAGGATGGAAATTACCAGTGCATCGTTGTCAAGCTAAGATAAGGCCTCGATATCTTCCTCATTGAATGTGAGCGTGTCCTCGGGCACGTAATCCCGAGTTCGTTTCTCCCTTGTGATGGATACTTTGGAACATTTGAATATAGTTCCCATTGGGATGTCGACTCCTCCGATGATCATATGAATGACATGTTGAGGTTCTTCAGGTTCATTCTTCCTACCTGTATCTCTCTTCTTGAAGTGATTCTTAGCCCGATCACTTAGGAATTCTCGAAGGTGGCCCTCATTGAATAAACTAGCCACTTCTTCCCTTAGCTGCCAGCGATCCTCCATTCTATGACCATGCGTGCCATGACACTTGCACATCAAGTTCGGGTTCCTTTGGGAGGGATCGGTCTATATTGGCCTGGGCCACTTAGTATCTTTGATTCTCCCAATAGCTTAGACGATCCCTGATGCATCTTTGCTGAAGTTGTACTCCGATAATCGAGGGACTTCGGCGGGGTCGGCGTGCTTATCAAACCTGTTCTTGCTCATGAGCCCTTGTGAGCCTTGTCCTCGGTCAATTCTTTGATCGCTCCGAGAGGTGTTGTGGCTCGGGCCATTGTTGAATCTTGATCCCCGGTATGTGTCCCTCGAGGGTTTGGCTGCGAATCTTGTGAGCATGTGATTTTTCCCCTATTCAAAATACTCCTATAAAATTAAAGAAATGTTATAAATATATTATATTATGGATGTTCATTTAGTACTCTATTGTAAATAAGCTTCCTGAAGAAGCTTATCCATATGGACTCCGCCGTAAATATGTTTATCTATTGAGTACTCTATTGGAAATAAGCTTCCTGAAAAAGCTTATCACTTCGGTACCCGGTTATGGATAAACATTACCCCGGTAGAAGATTATCCATACCGGGTATAATAAGCTTATCACTTTGGTACCCGGTTATAGATAAGCATTACCCCCGGTAGAAGATTATCCATACCAGGTATAATAAGCTTATCACTTCGGTACCCGGTTATAGATAAATATTACCCCCGGTAGAAGATTATCTATACTGGGTATAATAAGCTTATCACTTCGGTACCCGGTTATAGATAAATATTACCCCCGGTAGAAGATTATCCATACCGGGTACAATGAGCTTATCCTTTCAGTACTCCGTTATGGATAATAATTGCCCCTGGAAGAAGATTATCCATATCTGGTATAATAGCAGCTTACACAGCTGCTTGCAGTAGCAGCTTACACAGCAGCTTGCAGTAGCAGCTCACACAACACCTTGTAGTAGCGGCTTACACAGCAGCTTCCTTTCTTCTATAAATAGAAGAGATTTCAGTTCATTATGTACATCAGTTTGAATTCGAATAATATATCAGTTTCTCTCTATACTTGTCTTTACTTTACAGTCTTCATTTTATAACAAGAAATAGATTTTTCCCAATTATTTGCCATTTTATAGGATTTTTGTAGGATTTTATTAATTGTTTGCATTTTTGTGCACGTTTAATTTTTATAAAAAATCATGAAAATGCCCCAAAAGTTTCAAAAACATCATGCATTACACATTAGACTTTGTGTTCATATTTTAGGATTAATTAGTTTACTAATTGCTTTATCAAAATGAAAAATCACAAAATTTTGCTCATTTTTACATTTTTAGCATTAAATTTTAGATTAGTAATTTTCTCCTTTTAATTTAGGATCAACTAATTTTGTAAATACTATAACTACATAATTAGCTTAATTTTTCAAACTAGATTAAATGTAGGATTCAATTTAGGATTTTAATTAATTAAAGAAAAGAAAAAGAAAACAAAGAAAAGAAAAATAGGGAAATGTATTTCGTCTTGTATCTTTGAAATTGGGCCAATCTTTAAAATTGGCCCAGTTCAATTGTTGAATTCACAATTCCGCCCAGCCCAATACCCAAATATACCCGGTCCAGCTCGCCCTTTAACCTCAAACGGCGTCGTTTAGTAACGCTAATCCTAGCCATTGATCTCATTTGATCGAACGAACGAGAACTGACCTTCCCTCCCCTATAAAACTGTTCGAACCCTGTCAAACCCTAGAGACCCCCCTTCACTTCCGTCTCTCGCCTCTAACCTAAACCTAGCCACCTTCAAACGCTCCCAATTCCACCCGGCCTAAACCCTAGCCGCCGCCCGCCGGAAATTATTTCACGGCGGCGGCCGGTCTCCAAACAACCCCAAAATTACACCATGCAATCCTCATCCCCCCTTCTTCCCAAATCCATCATTAGTTTTCACTAAATCCCACCCAAATCCCACCAATTTCAGATCTGGAAAACCGGAGCCCTAGTTGATTTTTTTCTTCTGATCCTTCGAAGCTTCAAGACACGACTTGAGTCTAAAATTTACATTAACTAATCGTTCTCAGCAAGAACGATTTCTTACTGTATTCTTTGGACCCATTTCAAAGCATGACCAAGAGTCTGGCCAGCCTTGCATGAGCCCGAGGTCCGTTCCTTTCTTCCTGTACCTCATTAGGTATTACCTTCTCCTAGTTTTATTATTCTTATTTTTATTTTATCTGTGTTCTGGTCCACACCCGTTGAAAACAAAAGAAAATGAAAAAATGTGTTGATTAGGATTTTTTCGTGTTATTGTTATCAGTTTGATTTGCATACTCCATATCGATTCATACTTCACTGTTCGTCTCCTAGATTCAATTGGATTTGTGTAATATTTTGTTGTGGTTTGAGTAGCTTGTCATTAGGCGTTTGAATTAATTTTTTGGTTGTTTAAATCAGAGATTCATCATGAAATTAGTTCATTTTAGGTTTTTTTAGTGTTTAGATGTTTAGAATTCAATCATTGTCTAGTTTTCTTTGTTTGATTTGTCCATTGACATTGGCCCGCTTGTTTGTGTTTGCCCTAGTTTGTAAATCAGTAGACACTTATAGGGGTCAAATGAACAAAAGAAAACTTAAGGGGTCATGAGAGGGGTGGACAAATATGAAATAGGATAAGACCATGATTAGAAGGTTCTAAAATATGGCCAGCTGGCCCTATTTGGCCAGTACAAAAATACTGAAACCAATTAGGGGCAGCCAGCTGTCCAATTCTGTTGAAAGATGCCTTTTTGGTTGAAGGGATAATTCCATTATTCTTTCAGCACATGGCTTTTTTTATGCCTATAAATAGTATCTTTTCCTCACACACAGAAGATTTTTGAGAACCCTAAAAAAGGCGCAAAAGACTCAGCTACTATTCCATTGGTGGCTGGTTCTATTTTCCTTTGATTTTTAGCAAAAACTTAGAAAATCTTCCCTAAAATTTCTGGTTTGAGTGTAAATCTAGTTGAAGCTGTTACTGCTGTTGTTTGGCTGTTGTTTCCCATTCATTCCTTGCTGAAGTTCCTATTATCATTGTTGTTTGCTGTATCCAGGTATCTTCGCGAGCCTTGAAGTGATAAAAAATGGAATTGTAGCATGTTGGTTTGGAATATGACTCCAGCTTTTTCTTCTTCTTTATTTGCTGGTTGTTTTCTGTTGTTCTCCCTTTCTTGGGTTCATAATGTCTTTTTCTCGATTTCGATTAAATATTGCTGACATTGGTGTTCCACTCTATAATGTATTCATAGTGTTTAGGTGTTTAAGGTTTAAATTAGTGTAGTTGTTTCATGTATGGATTGACAGTCCGCTAGGCTCAATAGTTGTAATTTAGGACTTTGTTGGAAACTGTTGATTGTACATTGTATACATGGGTATTTTCAGTTGAATCACCTCGAATTTCCGTATTGTTAGATTAATGGCATGATTAGGTTTAGGATAATGCATTAATGAGTTTCAGAATTGAGTCTTTTGTTGTATTGACCTAGTGAGTTTAGTGATATGCAGTATGTATTCATATCGAGGTGTGCTATGCCTATATCAAGTCAGAAATTGTGTAATGTAAAAAATAAAATAGGTGTTAATGTCATTTTCCATAATCGTTTCTTTTATTAGCATATGGTTTGTCCTGTTGTACTCCGAATTTAAGTTTAAGGTGGTTTATGGACAAGTGATGTTTAAATCTCTTCTTGTTACTACCAATAGTGTTAATATTAGACTTATGGCATGGATGTTTAGCCTCTGATTTTGTTTGGACTTTTAATTCTTTGGGTCACATATTGATTCAGAGAAAGAGGAGTCTCAATTGGGCCTGATATTGGCCCAGATGAGGCAGCCTTGGTCGAGTTTAGACCTAAGGCATTCTGTTTGTTGCTCAATTCCGAGCCCGATCATCCTCAGTAGTTTGTTATCCATTAATTTCTCTTATCTGTACAATAAAAAATGGATTTTACCTTTGAGGAGCTGGGCCTGGTATTGGCCCAATTGAAATTGCCTAGTTCACCAGACCGTCTGTCCCCTCCCTTTTCGTCCCCTTTCTAGGGCCTAATTTTGAGCTCAGTTCTCACCAGCCCCTTTTGCCTTTAGAAATTTTTCTTAGATAACAAACTGGGCCTGCCTTTGGCCCATTTCTTCTCAAATAATTAAAGGCCTTGTGTCTTACCCTAAGCATGTATATAATTAATAGCCTTACATTGAACATCAAATTATAAAAATGAACATCCTAATTTGCTATAGTTGAGGACAATCTCTTCCTTGAATAAATTGAGGTGTGCCATTCACAAATAAATCCCATAATCTATGGCCATCACATTAATGCAAAAACTAATATAGAAAAATACTTTGAACATTCCTAGTTTGCTTTAGGCGCGTGTTATAATAAATCATCGTGACTATGGGTATGGTCCCCGTGGCATAGTCATGATACCTAATTCCCAAATTCGGGTGTGCATTTCATGTGATACGATCATAACAACTTCGAACAATAATAAAAATAAACATATCACGAATCACGGGTGCATTTCATGTAGCGTGGTTTGCGGTGTGTCCAAAACGGCAAGTGTACGACAATCGTAACTTGTTCAAGAAATAATCCCATAAATCCTAAAAGCGGTTAAAATAATTAAAAAGTGGTTATAAAGCTAAAAATGCACAACAGGTGTAAAACATGTAGTAAATCAGATAATAGGCCAATTATTAATAGTTTAAGCGACCGTGCTCGAACCACGGAACCCGGGAATGCCTAACACCTTCTCCCGGGTTAACAGAATTCCTTATCTAGAATTTCTAGTTTCCCGAATTTTTAAATAAAGTCAAAATTCTCCTCGATTTGGGATTCAAAATAAACCGGTGACTTGGGACACCAAATAAATTATCCCAAGTGGCGACTCTAAAATTAAATAAAAATAATCCCATTTCGATTAGTGTCACTTAAATTGGAAAAACTCCCTTATATCCCCCCTCGGGTGGGAAAAGGGAGGTGTGACAGCTTTGGTGACTCTGCTGGGGAAGGGAACCCAGAACTTCTGGTTCGGGGTTCAATAATTCGAGCTTAGAATAACTGTTATACTTGGCTTAATTTATTATCTGATTTTTACATGTTTGAGCCTAATGTGCTAAATGCCGCTTTTTACCGCTTTGATATTGTTTGAACTGTATATAAATTGTTACGAAACCCTCTTCTCTTTGAGTCTTCTAAATCATCTAGGAAGTGTGCTCTTCGTGTAACTTCTTTTCTGTTAGAGTCATATCCCAATTTTAGAACGAGGTTCGGACAAGTTGAAGCCGGTGAAGCTTCTGTATTCTCGGTACGATGCCCCCCCCCCCTCTCGGCTTGAGCTGTCCGCTCGGGTAAGCCAGGTCTAGAACAATACACCCATATTTTTTAAAACCTAGAATAACATAGCCTCATGCCGGATCCCTAGTAGGAACGCTTGTTTGCATCACGTGCATTTGACTTTGGGGACGCAACACAGGGGTTGGGTCCATCTAAGACAGGTGCACCCGAAATCAGAAGACCACCCTGATGCATTTTGCTTGCTACTTGAACACTTATTTTCTTCGAATTGCATATTGACCGGCTTCTAGAATAAGGGAGAAACAGTTGGAAAAATCAAAAGAGGTATGAGAGATATAATTACCCACCTTTGAAAATCTGGTGTCCAAAATATACCGAACCTCTGCCGAAATTTTTGGGAAAAAAAAGAAAGAAAAGAAAAGAAAAGAAGGGAAAATTGTTTCAAAATACTTCCTGTTTTCAGTTGCGTTAAAACTGCCCGAACTACGTAGGTTTGATTCTCATCGGATGTGGGATACGTAGGCAACCCTCATCAGGTCCAACCCCATTTTTGCAAAATAACCCAAAAAGATGAAATGTTGTCATTTTTGTCGTAAATAAAGTTAGGTGATACTGTTTCTGTCTAAATAGCCAAAATGTCCTAACGGGGCACCGGAAGGCTGTTTTCCAAAAATAGCCACCTATGATTTTTTATTCAAATTTTTGGCTAATTAACAAACACAGCCCTAAAATCTTCTTTCCTGAGGTGATGAAGGGTCGTATTTGCAAAGGTGTCTTATTTTGAGTTGCAATTTGGTAAAAATTGATAATCTTCTTTTTGGGGTCAAAATAAACCATGGTCTTTTAACCAATCACTTTAAATAAAAGTGCAGGATGAGCACTATTGAAAATGAACCTTTTAAAGTTCTAGAGGAAATCCCGATAGGAATCCATATGTGGTGGAATGACATAGGGGAGGTCAGCAGAGGTGTTGCGATAAAAGCTTTAGGCGGGCTCATTGGTATTTTGAAGATTAAACCAAGGTTGGACATAATTGAAGCCTTAATACTTTTTTGTGACCCGACGCACAATGTGTTTCATTTCTCTAATTTTGAGTTAACCCCTACACTTGAGGAGATAGCGGGCTATGCTGGCCTTAACGGGAATCTCAGGAGCCGATACCTAGTGGCACCAAGGGCTGTCACCCCTCACAAGTTCCTAGATCTATTGAGTATCAGTCGGGAAGTCAAGGATGGAAATTTGGCTGAAGTATTTTGCACATTCCACTTCCTATACCGTCGTTATGGGGACCCCCACAGTTTTGAGGCTCCGGATACCGGTCTAAGTCATCCAGGGAACAAGGGAAAATGGGAAGCACGTCGGGGACTGGCCTTCATAGTGGCATTCTTAGGCACCTTAATCTTCCCGAGGAAGGATGGACATATAGAGTTGGGTCTCGTAGGAATGGACGACTTCATGATTAAAAAGGCTAATGGCACAATTATACCAATGATCCTAGCAGAAATTTATTGAGCTCTAACTGTTTGCCGAGCGAGGAGAAATTTTTTTAAGGGTTGCAACATGCTTTTACAACTTTGGATAGAAGAACACCTTTGCCATCGTCCACGGTACATGAACTATGTTATGACTGGCCTTAACTGCATTGAAGAACATGAAAAACGAGTGGATGGTCATGAGTTTCCAGAAGGTACGGAGGCATGGTTCGCACATTTGAGTTCCTTGACGGCAAGAAAAATTGATTAGACATTCGGTTGGCTCCCGATCACTGAAGTCATTTATATGTCGGCCGGAGTGTGCTTTCTTTTGTTAATGGATCTTCGGATTATTAAGTTGTATGCTCCAACACAGGGTTCTGCTCCAGCTGGGCAGGCACCAAACGGTCCCTCATGATGAAGATTTGAGTCGACAAGTCATTGAACTAGGTCCAAAAGCTGCATTCCCGAAAGAAAAGGTTCGCCAGATTTGGCATCAGTGTAGGTTCTTGGAGTCACAGACTCGGGTACGGGATTTGTCCAAAGGTGAGTTAGAGCCTAGTTACACGGCCTGGTATGGTAAAAGGGTTCAAGTCCATCAAGAGCCTGAACGGCCCGCCAAAAGGCCCCACGTACAACAGTTCAATGATGGGGCACAAAAACAATGGGATTGGTTAGCAAAGGAGAAAAGCTACAGGGTTACGATAAGCAAATTGGATGGGCAAATCATAGATCTAAAATTTGATAGTAGTGTACAGGCTGCTGCTGATGAAGGGGAGAAGAAAAAGATGGCCCGACAAAACGACCCTTCGAGCCCAGATCCAAAGAATGAGGCTAGCTGCTGAAAACTCGGCAAGAAGCCAAGCAGATGAAATACTTATAAATGGTCTTAGGCGTAAAGTATGTGAGTGTGGGGATGATTTGAAAAAGTCCGAAGGTAGACTGGCAAGAGCTCGGGCAAAGTTGGCAAAGAACACAGAAGGACAGGCAGAATTTGTTCAGCAATTAAAAGGAAGATATGATAGAGAGGTCACAAATCTAAAAAACAAGCTAACTACCCTCGAGAATGAAATGGCTAAACAGACAAAGAACTTCAAGGCAGAGAGGGAAAATTGTTATGCATTAATGCCTCGACTGGAAGAGGACATGCAACAGTTGCAAGAGCAAAACCATAATGACACCCAAGTTTTGGAATCTAGATCTCAACAAATTGGGCGCCTGCTCCAAGAGAAAGGCATCATTAGAGAAAGGATTAGAGGAATTGCTGACTACATCTTCATGAAACGCCACGAGTGTGAGGATATGATTAGATCCACTTTCTTCACCGTAGTGATGACTTTTGTTCGCCAAATAATGGATGACCTGCATCGTCTCCAAGGAGAGCTTGCACGTAGGCCCGCGGCAAGACCGACTGATGTCCCGCGAGCCCCTAGAGTAGTTTTGGAAGAACTTATGTATTCTTGATTTTTCCTTTCGAGTCTATATTTCAGTTTCCCTTTTAGAGTTTTTTTTGAGTCTATTTTAGTTTTTCAGCTTTTAGGTATGTATGATGGAGTCGTTGTAATAGAGAAAAATTAGAAGTTTTTTATTTTAATGAAAATTTGAAAAAAATCAAAATTATTTCTTCTTTTATTTTGCATTTATCCCTTGAACTACGTGATGATCTGATTCACGCACTGTCGTGATACGTAGTCAATCCCCATCGGATCCATTCATAGCTATAGATAATTCGAATAAAAGAGAAAATGATGAAAAGAGGACACAATAAAAAGAGAGAAAACAATGCAAAAAGAGACAGTGTAAAGAAAAGAGAGCAAATAATGAAAAGCGCAAAAGGAAAGAAAAAATTCAAAGATCTGGGAGATCACAAAAGCCGGGATGAAACACGCAACCGTTGCAAAACATGTAGAAAAGCATTTAGCTATCTAGGTTCATTCAAATCCCCAATGTGCGATTCCCTATGTGTTAATTGTCTCAAACTAACCGGTTTGTTGTGTATGTTGTTGAGACCAGGTTTTGTTTTAAGGTGGTTGGTTTTGTGGTAATCTGGCTTCATACCCTTACTTTACAAGATCCAAAGAAAGTGTCGAAATGACGTCAGAGGATCATCTACCAACAATTCCTCCCCTAGAAGATAGCCCGATGTCGGTTATCCCAACGTTAGAGTCAGCAACTGCTGAAGAGAACAGGGCAATGCGCCTCCGCATGTTAGAAATGTGGGAAGCTTGGTCTAACGGTAGAGAGCCGCCTAGTGCAATACCTGGTTTTCCCAAGCTGATTCCCAGAACAAGTGGAACTTCCAACATCCATATAAATTACCCGACCACCCCATTTGGATATCCCACTATGTCGGCCCATTTCACCGGAACGCCTTCTGAGGTTCGCCCCCAGGAACTAATTTTGGGAGTCGCTTCTAACATATTCACTGCACCACTCACCTCTGCTACGGTACAACCAACAATACCCAGGCCAAGTTTTGGGTCGTCGTCCTTTGCCTTCCAGATACCACCATTTCAATCGAACACAACTCATGTCACCCCAAACTCCTACCCCCAACAGCCTCGGTTTGAGTTTACCACGGGACAAGAGAGAACTGTAAAGAATCCCGAGCAAGAGGAGATCGCTCGGAAAATGAAAAGCATGGAACAAAGTCTCAAGAACATACAAGGCCTAAGAGTCCAGAAGAGTGTATCCTAAGCTGACTTGTGCATGTTCTCGCATGTTCATCTGCCTATTGATTTCAAGACTCCCAAGTTTGAAAGTATGACAGACACGGGGACCCCATAGCCCACCTGAAGAGGTATTGCAATCAGTTAAGAGGAGCGGGCGGAAAAGAAGAGCTCCTAATGGCTTACTTCGGAGAGAGTTTAGTCGGAATTGCATCCGAATGGTATATGGATCAAGACATCTTCTGCTGGCACATATGGGATGACTTGGCCTGAGACTTTGTCAGACAATTCCAGTACAATGTGGACACAGCTCCAGATAGAAACTCTTTGTCCAATTTCAAAAAGATGTCTTCGGAGAGCTTCCGAGAGTATGCTGTCAAGTGGCGCGAACAAGCTGCCAGGGTGAAACCCCCAATGGATATGACCGAGGAGGTCGGTGTCTTCCTGCAAGCCCAAGAGGCTGATTACTTCCAGAACATGATGTCCGCTATGGAAAAGTCATTTTCTGAGGCTATCAAAATTGGGGAGATGGTCGAAAATGGTTTGAAAATAGGTCGCATCCTAAGCCAGTCGGCTATAAAAGCTACTTCTCAAGCAATCCAGTGTGGATCGGGGGTGTAGCAAACCGAATGAAGGAAGAAGAAGTAGAAATGATGGCCTCATCTCTAAGAAACCCCCGTAAACCCCGAGGTTACTTCGGTTCCTCTTCAAACACCACGCAACATTATTACCCTCACCAAGATGCGGCTTATGCCATGACTCCTCAACCTTATGCGGTGATGAATGCCCAGCCATATGCTCGGCAACAACAACAGAATAACCAAAACCGAGCTCTACCTCCTAGAAATAACCCTCTTCACCAAGCTCCATATAATCCCCGTCCACCACAGAATAATTTTCCATATAATGCCCGTGCCCGTGAGCCACCCAGAAAAACCAACTTCACGCCCATCGGAGAATCATACTCTAGCCTTTTTCCAAAGCTGGTCCAAATGGGTTTGTTGCAGCCCGTACCTCCGAACAGTCAGAACCCAGAGTCACCTTCCTAGCGACTTGGTACCCGATGTGCTTATCATTCAGGAATGGAAGGGCACGATACTGAGGATTGTTGGACTCTCAAAAGGGCGGTCGAAAGTCTAATAGAGCAAAAGCGTGTAGTGTTGAGGGATGAGGAGGTCCCCAATGTAACCAATAACCCATTGCCAGCTCACAACAACGGGCTAGTTATTGAGATGATTTGTGTGGATAGAGAGTTTGACCCAGCTTTCAATGTTATGATTGTTATCACCGATGTTGAAAAGAAGCCCAAAGCGGCATCAAGGCAAGCTAAGGATGAGAAGAGAATCAACTCCACTCCTCAAAGAATAGAAAAGACTGCGGAAGCCAAAACAGGGGCAGTACCTCCTAAAGATGTCGTTCTTTATGTTCCCAGGGCCCATAGAAAAGAACAGTTCGTGCTGAGTCCCCCCAAAAGGTTCGAGTTAAACAAGGCTACACTTAAGGGACCTAAGATGTACATGCCAAAGGGGACTTATGTGGTGCGGGGGCCGGTAATTTAACCCAGGCTGAATGAGCCCGTGGTTATCAGCCGCTCACCACTGAAGCCCATGAAGGACCCCACTGCCGTCCCTTGGAACAACAACAAAGCAGTAGTGACGTACAAAGGAAAAGAAATCATGGGGGAAGTGAATGAAACAAACCCTTCTGGGAAATACCTCAACTTGGAGGAATTGAACAAAACCAAACAGAAGCGATTCCCGCTTAAAAAGCCAGTTAGTGCTGAAGAGGCAGAGGAATTCTTCCAAAAGATGAAAACCTCAGACTACGATGTAATTGACCAACTCCGGAAGTCTCCCTCTCAGGTCTCACTTTTTTCTCTACTGATAAGTTCGAATAAGCATCAGAAAGTGTTGATAAAGACCCTTAATGAGGCATATGTTCCGATCGAAACCACTGTCGAGCAACTGGAAAGAATGGCGGAACAATTTTTTGAAGTCAACCGGATCTCCTTTAGCCGAAATGACTTGCCTCCAGAAGGGGCTTCCCAAAACAAAGCTCTTCATTTGACCGTTAAGTGTGAAGGATACTACGTGAAAAGAGTTATGTTGGATGGCGGATCTGGGGTTGACATCTGCCCTCTCTCGACCTTACAGAGAATGGAAATTGGGACTGAAAGAATTAGACTTAACAATGTTTGCGTACGCGCTTTTGACAGCGTCAAGAGAGATCAATAGGGGAGATTGATTTGATCCTAACCATCGGTCCTGTGGATTTCGAAGTAACATTTCAGGTTTTGGACATGGACACCTCCTACAATTTTCTCCTACGAAGGCCTTGGATCCATGTTGCAGGAGACGTACCTTCGACTCTCCAACAAATGGTTAAGTTTGAACACGAAGACCAAGAAATCGTGGTCCATGGAGAGGACGAGCAATCAATCTACAGGGACCCGTCAGTCCCATGTCTGGAGGCTAAGGAAGGTAGCGAGCACATAGTCTACCAAGCTTTTGAGATTGTGGCCGCGGATCAGTGTGAGGAAGGAACCCCGTGTCCTCAACCCTTTTTGTCAAACGCGTCAATCATGGTCGCCATTGAAATGATCAAGCACGGGTACAAGCCCGAGAAAGGGCTCGGGGTATCTTTTCAAGACATCACGGAGCCCATCACTCTAACTGCCAGCGAGAAATTCTTCGGTGTGGGTTTTCAAGCCACAGAAGGCGATGTGACATGGGCTAATGAACGAAAGAACAATGGGTGGGTCTTGCCTCAGCCGATCCCGCATCTCTCCAAAACGTTCGTCAAGCCAAGATACATAGAGGAAGAAGATGAGGCCTTCACAGCCGAAGAAATTGAGGACATACGTGGAGCAATGAGGCTAATGTTATATGAGCCTCACATGGTCCAGCCGGGTGAAGGCTCGAGCACTGCTGAGGTGCAATATATGGGGCCCAATGCCAAGCTTCAAAATTGGAAGGCTACTCCGTTCCCGGTCAGGCGAGAATTTCGGTAGTTCAGTCTTGCCATCTTTTCTGCATTCCGAGTTATTTCAGGGTAAGGGTGGCAAACGGTCCGGGCCCGGTCCCAAACGGGCTTCGCGGGTCGGGCTTAAATGGTCTGTGCTTAAATGAACCCGGTCTTCGTGGGTCGGGCTTAAACGGACCCGGGCTTCGTGGGCTTTTGGGTGTAACCAGACCGTGACCGGAAGCATGCACTAATGGTCCTGGGCTATATGGGCCGGGCCTGGTCCTAAACGGGCCTAAATGAGAGATATATCTTTATATATATATATATATATATATATATTTAAGATGAAATCGGTATCAAAGTTGCAACTTAAAGTTTACATTTAATACTTCAAATTAAAGTTCAATGCCTTCAACATAATACTTTAAATTAATCTAATAAACTAAAACATTAAGCATAATACGTCTAATAATTTTAAAATAACACAAATTGTCTTAAATCAACTTAAAATCTTAAATACGAATGTTTGGAGAATGCGCAAGACAACTCTTTATATGCCTCCTTAAACAGCCTGTGCCCTCCAACTTTGGACGACGAGTGTAGACTCGACCACAGTTCTTGCACTTTATTATGTAAAACTTCTTCATTTTCTTCTGCCACATTAAAGTGTTCCAAAACAAATGGGTGCAATCTAGAATCACCGGGCATGATTTAACTTGAATTAAGAATTTGAGTTTGAGAATGAGAGATGAATGAAGACTTGAATACTTCAACTTGAGTTTGAGAAATGAGAGAGATTGATGATGTTGTGAGAAAAATGAAAGAATGAGGGGGTATTTATAGTTGAAAATAGGAAAAAGTGTAATTACAAAAAGTTTGGGGTTAAAACAAAGTTGAGGGGTGTAGGGGTTAAATGGGTATTATAGAAAGCCCAAATGGCTATATTTGCAGGCCAACGGTCATTTTTTAAATATTTCAACAGCTATTTTTTAAAAAAAAGTAGCCGTTGGGCCCGTTTGAGCCCGTTTAGGACTAGTTGAACTGGCCCACTTAGGACCCGGTCCCGGGCCCAAACGGTCCCGATCCTAACGGGATTCTTCAATGAACCGGCCCACTTGGGACTCAAGCCCCCTGGTCCCGGGTTTAAACGGGTAGGCCCTAGGGCTGCTTATCGGGCGGATTGGACGGTTATTTACTCTTAACGGTTTGGCTTATCGGTTATCGGCTCTTAAATGTATTAATACGCTAGCCACCAGATAAGATATCGGACAGATTGGTATCGATTTAGCTCTTATCGGACGGTTTATCGGCCTAATTCAATCTACATACGAAGCACTTTTATATATGACTTTTAAGAATATATTATGCTGTTATAGCACTTAAGCAGAAGCCTTTCCATGCACTTCATATGTTGAATTTTTGTTTTATACCACTGTGTCTCAACATAGTTCTGCTTTTTTTAGATGCATATAAATTTACAAAGCAGTTACTGATATGAATATTGTACCTAAATGACTTTCCATGTCGGTTTTCACTTTGTCATTTACCATAAATTTGACATTGAACTTTACGCAATGAACTCTTTGGCAGAGTAGGGGGTTTCCACTTACTGGAGGCACCAATGCTTCATCCGCTAACTAATTTGTAAAATACAAATTTACTAATTGTGTTATATATGAACTTTCTACCTTTTGTAAAGTAATTAACAAGGATTATGTTACATATTTTTCATAATTCTGATTATTTAGGAATTAGGCGTTAGAGCTTAGAGATAGAGCATTGGAAGAGTGAAAGGGTTTTTGATATTTAATATAATATATGGATAAAATTTATTTATATATATATATACACACAGACATATATATTAAAAACACAGACCGATATATATACACACAAACATATATATATATATATATATATATATATATATATATATATATATATATATATATATATATATATATATATATATAACGGGTTAACGGATTATCCGTTAAGAAANTATATAACGGGTTAACGGAACCGATAAGCCGTTAATGAAAAAATTTCAATTCGTTCCCCGTCCGTTAAACCGTTAACCCGATACCAATAAGCCACTAAGCTTCGGTTTCGGTTTGGTTTTCGGTTTCGGTTCGGTTTTGAACACCCCTAGTAGGCCCACTACCCATATGGGCTCACGGGGCCGGGCCTAACCGGCCCACTTGCCACCCTTATTTCAGGGTGTAACTCGAATGTCTTTAGTTTATTGTCTTTAAAATTCCAATGTAAACCCTTCTATCTTCAAATTCAATGAAATAAAATCAATATTTCATCGTCTATGAATCTCTTTCTTTATTCTTTCTGATTTTTATTATTTTTCTTATTTCTTCTTTCAGTTCTAATAATGCGTACTTAAATAACATGACATACTTGCGGACTTCATGCCCAGATCCTAACACGCTGTCTAACTGTGAAATAATGAACCAAGAACCAGAATACGATGAAGATGAGGCTTTTAGAGAAATAAACCGAGAACTGGAACAATTTGAGAATAAGCCTAAACCAAACTTAAATGAAACTGAGCCAGTTAATTTGGGTAGTTCGGAAGAGGTCTAGGAAACCATGATAAGCATTCACACTGATGAAAGAACTAGGGATGCATTGATCCAACTTTTGCTCGAATTCAAAGACGTGTTTGCCTGGTCCTATGATGATATGCTAGGACTGAGTGTTGATTTAGTGGTGCACAAATTGCCAACGTACCCCGATTATCCCCCTGTACAACAAAAACAGAGAAAGTTTAGAGCCGACATCAGTGACAAGATCAAAGAAGAAGTCACCAAACAGTTAAAAGCAGGTGTGATCCGATACACCACATGGTTGGCTAATGTGGTCCCATTGCCAAAGAAAGATGGGAAAACCCCAGTGTGTGTTGACTACTGGTATTTGAACAAAGCAAGCCCCAAGGAAAACTTCCCGTTACCAAACATCCACATCCTTGTTGACAACTGTGCCAAACATGAGATACAGTCTTTTGTGGATTGTTATGCTGGATATCATCAGGTCTTGATGGATGAAGAAGATGCAGAAAAGACAGCTTTCACCACACCTTGGGGTACTTACTGTTATAGGGTCATGCCTTTTGGTTTGAAGAACGTCGGGGCAACTTACATGAGAGTTTTGACTGCCCCATCTTTCACGACATGATGTACCAGGAAATTGAGTTGTATGTGGATGATGCAATCATTAAGTCAAGAACGTAGGACGACCATGTGCGGGATCTAAGAAATTTCTTTGAGCGCCTGCGTAAGTATGATTTGAAGTTAAATCCTGCTAAATGTGCATTTGGAGTTCCATCCGCAAAACTTTTGGGGTCTATAGTCAGTCGGAGAGGCATCGAGTTAGATCCAACAAAGATAAAGTCTATTCTAGATTTACCACCTCCGAGAACCAAGAAAGAGGTTATGAGTCTATTGGGAAGGTTGAATTACATCAGCAGATTCATTGCTCAGTTGACTTCCACATGTGAGCCCATATTTAAGTTGTTGAAAAAAGATGCGGCGATTAGATGGACAGATGAGTGTCAGGAAGCTTTCGACAAAATCAAAGAATATCTGTCAAATCCGCCAGTGTTGGTCCCACCCGAGTCTGGAAGGACTTTGTTCTTGTACTTGACATTATTAGAAAACTCTTTTGGACGTGTTCTCGGGCAACATGATGTGACCGGGGAAAAAGAACAAGCCATATACTATTTGAGCAAGAAGTTCACTAGTTATGAAGCCAAATACACTTTGTTGGAAAGAACTTGCTGCGCCCTAACTTGGGTCACTCAGAAGCTTAGGCATTACTTGTTGGCTTACACCACCTATCTCATCACCAGATTGAATCCAAGTACATATTCTAAAAGCCGATGCCCACGGGAAGGTTGGCGAAATGGCAAATCCTGCTCATTGAGTTTGACATAGTCTATGTCACCTGCACGCAATGAAAGCTCAAGCCTTGGTGGATCACCTAGCTGAAAATCCTATTGATGATGAATATCAGTTTTTGAGTACTTACTTTCCGGACGAGGAAGTAAATTCAGTTGAGGTAATTCCAGAAGACACTAATGCTTGGAAAATGTTCCTCGATGGAGATGTAAATGCAAAAGGTATCGGGATTTGGGGCAATTTTGATTTTGCCCACTGGTCAACACTATCCGGCCACAACCCGACTTTGGTTTTTCTGTACGAACAACACTGCCGAGTATGAAGCTTGCATTATGGGCATGAACATGGCAATCTATGAAAATGTGGAATAGTTGCTAATCATGGGAGATTCTGACTTGATTATTCAACAAGCTCAAGGTGAATGGGAAACTCAGGATGTCAAGCTTATTCTATACAGGCAGCGTGTCAAAGATCTTAGCTAACGGTTCAAATCCGTCGAGTTCAGGTACATTCCTCGGTTTCACAATGAGTTAGCCGATGCACTAGCTACTTTGGCCTCGATGCTGCCATATCCAGGCAATGTCCACATTGACCAACTGGAAATCCAAATTCGAGAAAGACATGGTTATTGCAATACAGTTGAGATATAACCAGATGTTCAGCCATGGTATCATGATATCAAAAGATTCTTGCAAACAAAGGAATATACCGAACAAGCTAGTGGGGACCAAAAGAGAACCATTAGAAGGCTCTCCAGTAGTTTCTTCTTGAGTGGAGAAGTCTTGTACAAAAGGACTCCAGACCTGAACCTTTTAAGATGCGTGGATGCCCAAGAGGCAGGTAGAATCATGAACGAGGTGCACGCAGGAGTATGTGGGCCCCATATGAACGGATACGTCTTTGCAAAGAAAATCCATCGGGCAGGTTATTACTGGATGACCATGGACAAGGACTGCTTCAGTTTTATCCAAAAATGTCATCAGTGTCAGGTACACAGTGACTTGATTCATGCATCGCCTTCAGAACTGCATCCTATGTCAGCACCGTGGCCGTTCGTTGCTTGGGGTATGGATGTCATTGGGCCAATCGAGCCGAAAGCTTCAAATGGGCACAGATTCATCCTGGTTTCCATTGACTATTTCATGAAGTGGGTTGAAGCAGTCACTCTCAAAGTCGTCACCAAGAAAGCAGTGGTGGACTTCGTGCATTCCAACACTACCTGTTATTTTGGTATTCCTAAAACTATCATTACGGACAAAGCCGCAAATTTGAACAGACATTTGATGAGGGAAGTATGCGAACAATTTAAGATCACGCATCGGAATTCTACCCCTTATCGAACCAAAGCTAATGGTGTTGTTGAAGCAGCAAACAAAAATTTCAACAAGATCCTTAGAAAAATGATTCAAAGTTCTAGACAATGGCATGAAAAGTTGTCGTTTGCATTGTTGCGATATCGTACAACTATGCGCACATCAATTGGAGACACACTCTATCTATTGTTGTATGGCACTGAAGCCGTAATACCTGTAGAAGTTGAAATTCCATCTCTTCGAATCATCGTAGAAGCTGAGATTGAGGATAATGAGTGGGTCAAAACCCGTTTAGAATAGTTAACCCTGACTGATGAAAAGCGGATGGCTGCAGTTTACCACGGGCAGTTGTATCAACAAAGAATGACCCGTGCCAACAACAAGAAAGTGCGGCCTAGGAACTTTGAAGTGGGGCAACTCGTTTTGAGACGCATTTTCCCGCATCACAAGGAAGAAAATGGAAAGTTCGCTCCAAACTGAAAGAGTCCATACATTATAAGAAAATTGTTGCTAAAAAGGGCATTGTACTTAGGAGACATTGAAGGAAATGACCCTAAAATAGTTGTCAATGCAGACGCGGTCAAAAGGTATTACGTTTAACCCTTCTACGGTACAAAGATTCTCCGATTGGGATGACGAAGGCTTTCATTCTCGCTACCTAAACACTTTCAACCCTTTGAGCCGGTTACCTTTCTTTGATCACCCTCTTTGAAACCAGAAAACGTTGGAAAAAGAATCATCAAAAACAAAGTTTCCCTGAAATACGTTTGACATGATTCCAAAAGGATACGTAGGCAGCCTCTCTCTGGGGTTCAGTCACACCAGAACAAAAATCCACATTTCCCCAAAAGTTGAAACTGGGGCTGAAGTTATAATGGTCCGGCGATGGTTCGCCTAAAAGGTTCCAAAGTTGTAATTCAATCCAAACTCTTTTGACCCCAAATCCTGTTCAAGTCCTTCCGATCAATCGGTAAAGATGTTCAAAATTGGAGGATGTATTTATTTGGATCTGATACAATCAAATGAGAGAAATAAAATGAGAGAGTCTTATTGGTGAAAACCCACACGGGCACCGTAAGGCGATGGTGAGCAGAGAAATTGAAAATGAGAGAGTCTTGTTAGTTAAAACTCATGAAGAGCACTATAAGGCGACGATGAGAAGAGAAATGAGAGAGGTCGGTTGGTGAAAACCCGCAAAGGGCGCCACTGATCGAGAAAGAAATTCCTTACAACCATCGGCACTAATAGAGTCCTGGCAAGGTTTCTCGGTTTTGAGGTATGAGTTATGATGGGTTTATGAGAGTTGGATGGTTTGCACGGATCGGGTATCCAGTCCAAGAAGCATGTCATGTCTATTGAAGTCTGCATGCACTCCAGATAAGTCCTTCTTTCATTTCCCCGAAAGGGACAGCTCTCGTTTAAATTCATTATCCTACCCGTTGTTTATTTTCTTTGAATCCCTTTCGATCTAATTCTCCTCCGAGACTAATACAAAGAAAAGATGGAAAATTGGTTTTAATAGAGTTTTTCTTTGACAAAAGCTAAAAATTCAAGAAAAGCAACCAGCCTCAGCAGGTGCATCAAGTCGACCTCAACTGGCCATGTTGGCCGATGCTCCAGAGTCAAAAACTATTAAAAATAAAGGAAATACAAGTCAAGTGCCCATATAAGCAAAATAATATGGAAAAAGGCCAAGCCCCACACGGGTTAATCATTCGGTGGAATTTGGGAAAGTCGATTCCCCCGGGGTTCAGAAATGAAACCAATTTCCAGAAAGCTAGCAAGCGATGGAGATTTTATTGAAAGAGGTGGGCCAAGATTAAGTGATTGAAACAATCAAGGCCACAAAACCAACCACCGTTTCAAACTGACGAATTGTTCTTTGATTTGAAACAGGAAAATCGGTACAATCCAAAACAACCTCGCAAGAAGCAGGTGCAACAAAAGCAAGGTACGCGGAGACCAAAATGATCCTGCAGTAGAAGTTAACCCAAAAAGGGAAGTCCCTTTCAAACTCTTCATGCATTCTCCTGAATAAAGTGCTAAAAGTAAAAATGAAAAGAAAAAAAGAAGAAAAATTCAAAACCATGGTAGCATAGAGTCTCCATTCTCTAGTTACGTTTTTCCAACATAGGGTACCATTCCCTAGTCGATGCCAGCATAACCTGGTAATCTTTCCAACATAAGGTCCCACCCCCTAGATATCCCCAGCATAACCCGAGGACCTTTCCCGGCATAACTCGAGGACCCTTTTTGGCATAACCCGATGACATTCCCCGACATAACCCGAGGACCTTTCCGACATAACCCGAGGACCCTTTTCGGAATAATCCGAGGACTTTCCCGGCATAACTCGAGGACCTTTCCGGCATAACCCGATGACTTTGCCGGCGTAACCCGAGGACCTTTTCGGCATAACCCGAGGACCTTTCCGACATAACCCGATGACTTTCCCGGCATAACCCGAGGACATTTCCGGCATAACTCGATGACTTTCGGCATAACCCGAGGACCTTTTCCGGCATAAACCGAGGACCTTTTTTGGCATAACCGATGACCTCCCCGACATAATCCGAGGACTTTTTCCAGCATAATCTGATGACCTCCCCGGCATAACCTGAGGACCTTTCCGGCATAACCCGAGGACCTTTTCCGGCATAACCCGATGACCTCCCCGGCATAACCCGAGGACCTTTTCCGGCATAACCCGATGACCTCCCCGACATAATCCGAGGACCTTTTCCGGCATAATCCGATTACCTCCCTGGCATAACCCGAGGACCTTTCCGACATAACCCGATGACTTTACCGGCATAACCCGAGGACCTTTTCCGGCATAACCCGATGACTTTCCCAGCATAACCCGAGGACCTTTCCGGCATAATCTGGTGATTTTTTCAGCATAACCTGGTAATCTTTTCCAGCATAGGGTCCCACTCCCTAATTGATCCCAGCATAACCTGGTAATTTTTCCAACTTAGGGCCTCCGATCCCATTTGATTTCGTTTTTGAAATAGGGTCTCCACTCCCTCATCTCTTTTTCTCAAGGATATACAACCCTGATTTTATTGCTCTCAATAAAGAAATAGCTTAGATTTTTGTTGCAATAACTCACGAAATTTTCCTAGTGAAAAGTGGGGCAGAAAAATTTTATTCGTTAGTTTGTTTTGGGTTCCTGAATGGGTTTTTACCATAAGGCATGAGGTTGAGATGACCAGAAGAAGAAGTCTCAATCAAAATAAAAGAAAAGAAGAACAAGAAAAGAAGTTGAAAGTTAACAAGATGAGAGTCAGAAAATAGAAATAAGAACTGTCAAGTGATTCTTGAATGCTTCTACTTATGTAGATGGAGTCCAGTACGCTACTATATATACTTAAAATTCCCAAGACAATATCGGGAGTACCCATCTTATGTGTAGAAGCGGAGAAAAGATGCGGACTGCTCAATACATGATTGAAGTCACAAGCTTTACATGTCCCGCCTTGATCCGAAAAGCTGAAGAAGAATGAACCAGCGGTTGCAGCCAACGAGCATCAAGATTCAGATCAGAGTCTGCAGGAAGAACCAGCCAAGACTCAAGATCAAGCTTTAGAAGGTTTATAGATAGGAATCTTGTAACTCATAGTTGAGAGGCTTAGCTAGTTTAGCTTTTCATTTTTCATTTTTCATTTTGGTGTAATAAGGAGCTCAGCAAGCAGAAACAGCAGCAACAGCAGTGAAATCACAGTTTCTCAGTAGTCCCAGCTACCAAAACTTCCAGAACTACACTGACCTAATTCCTTTATAGCCAAGGATATGTAGGCAGCCTTCGAAGCAAGGTTCAGTCAAACTTTTTCCAAAAAAAAAAAATGCTTCCCATGGAGTTTCAAACGGACAAAAATCGTCCGTAGTTGCTCATTTTATCTTTGCCCAAAAACTCTTCGTGTTTCCAAGCAAAGAGGGGCAGCTGCGAGCATGTGATTTTTTCCCTATTCAAAATACTCCTATAAAATTAAAGAAATAGATTTTTCCCATTATTTGCCATTTTATAGGATTTTGTAGGATTTTATTAATTGTTTGCATTTTTGTGCACGTTTAATTTTTATTAAAAAAATGAAAATACCCCAAAAATATCAAAAATATCATGCATTGCATATTAGACTTTGTGTTCATATTTTAGGATTAATTAGTTAATTAATTGCTTTATCAAAATGAAAAATCACAAAATTTTGCTCATTTTTACATTTTTAGCTTAAAATTTTAGATTAGTAATTTTCTCCTATTAATTTAGGATCAACTATTTTTTTAAATACTATAATTATATAATTAGATTAATTTTTCAAATTAGATTAATTTAAGATTTTAATTAATTAAAGAAAAGAAAAAGAAAACAAAGAAAAGAAAATTAGGGAAATGTATTTGGTCTTGTATCTTTGAAATTGGGCCAATCTTTAAAATTGGCCCAGTTCAATTGTTGAATTCACAATTTCGCCCAGGCCCAATACCCAAATATACTCGGTCCAGCTCGCTCTTTAACCTCAAACGGCATCGTTTAGTAACGCTAATCCTAGCCATTGATCTCGTTTGATCAAACAGATGAGAACTGGCCTTCCCTCCCCTATAAAACTGTCTGAACCCTGTCAAACCCTAGAGACCCCCCCCCCCCTTCACTTCCGTTTCCCGTCTCTAACCTAAACTGGCCGCCCTCAAACGCTCCCAATTCCACCCGGCCTAAACCCTAGCCGCCTCCCGCCGGAAATTATTTCACGGTGGCGGCCGATCTCCAAACCACCCCAAAATTACACCATGCAATCCTCATCCCCCCTTATTCCAAAATCCATCATTAGTTTTCACTAAATCCCACCAATTTCAGATTTGGAAAACCGGAGCCCTAGTTATTTTTTTTTTCTTCTGATCCTTCGAAGCTTCAAGACACGACTTGAGTCTAAAATATACATTAAGTAATCGTTCTCAGCAAGAACGATTGCTTATTGTATTCTTTGGACCCATTTCAAAGCATGACCAAGAGTCTGGCCAGCCTTGTACGAGCCCGGGGTCCGTTCCTTTCTTCCTGATCCTCATTAGGTGTTACCTTCTCCTTGTTTTCTTGTTCTTATTTTTATTTTATCTATGTTCTAGTCCACACCCGTTGAAAACAAAAAAAAATGAAAAAAATATGTTGATTAGGGTTTTTATTCATCTCTGTCTTTTCTTGTTTTGGTTAATTAACCAGTAACATTAATTAAATTTTAGGATAGATTCCTTATATTGTTTTTCTTTTCCTGCTGTTGTTCTTCTTGTTCTTTTTCGATTTGGTGCTTAGTTGCATGCTTTAGGTTAATTAGCCTATTTCGTGTTATTGTTATCATTTTGATTTGCATGCTTCATATCAGTTCATACTTCATTGTTCGTCTCTTAGATTCAATTTGCTTTGTGAACATTTTGTTGTGGTTTGAGTAGTTTGTCATTAGCCGTTTCAATTAAATTTTTGGTTGTTTAAATCAAAGATTCATCATGAAATTAGTTCATTTTAGGTTTTTTTTTTAAGTGTTCAGATGTTTAGAATTCAATCAATGTCTAGTTTTATTTGTTTGATTTGTCCATTGACATTGTCATGCTTGTTTGTGTTTGCCCTAGTTTGTAAATCAGTAGACACTTATAGGGGTCAAATGAACAAAAGAAAACTTAAGGGGTCATGAGAGGGGTGGACAAATATGAAATAGGATAAGACCATGATTAGAAGGTTCTAAAATATGGCCAGCTGGCCCTATTTGGCCAGTACAAAAATACTGAAACTAATTAGGGGCAGCCAGCTGTATTCTGTTGAAAGGTGCCTTTTTGACTGAAGGGATAATTCCATTATTCTTTCAGCACATGGCTTTTTTTGATGCCTATAAATAGTACATTTTCCTCACACACAGAAGATTTTTGAGAACCCTAAAAAAGGCACAAAAGACTCAGCTACTATTCCATTGGTGGCTGGTTCTATTTTCCTTTGATTTTTAGCAAAAACTTAGAAAATCTTGCCTGAAATTTCTGGTTTGAGTGTGGATCTAGTTGAAGTTGTTACTGCTGTTGTTTGGCTGTTGTTTCCCATTCATTCCTTGCTAAAGTTCTTATTTTCATTGTTCTTTGCTGTATCCAGGTATCTTCACGAGCCTTGAAGTAATAAAAAATGGAATTGTAGCATGTTGGTTTGGAATATGACTCCAGCTTTTTCTTCTTCTTTCTTTGCTGGTTGTTTTCTGTTGTTCTCCCTTTCTTGGGTTCATAATTTCTTTTTCTCAATTTTGATTAAAAATTGCTAACATTGGTGTTCCACTCTGTAATGTATTCAGAGTGTTTAGGTGTTTAAGGTTTAAATTAGTATAGTTGTTTCATGTATGGCTTGACAGTCCGCTAGGCTTAACAGTTGTAATTAAATGGGACTTTGTTGGAAACTGTTGACTGTACATTGTATACATGGGTATTATCAGTTGAATCACCTCGAATTTCAATATTGTTAGATTAATGGCATGTTTAGGTTTAGGATAATGCATGAATAAGTTCCGGAATTGAGTCTTTTGTTGTATTGACCCAATGAGTTTAGTGATATGCAGTATGTATTCATATCAAAGTGTGCTATGCCTATATCAAGTCAGAAATTGTGTAATGTGAAAAATTAAAATAGGTGTTAATGCCATTTTCCATAATCGTTTCTTTTATTAGCATATGGTTTGTCCTGTTGTACTCTGAATTTAAGTTTAAGGTGGTTTATGGACAAGTAATATTTAAATCTCTTCTTGTTACTACAAATAGTGTTAATATTAGACTTATGGCATGGATGTTTAGCCTCTGATTTTGTTTAGAATTTTAATACGTTGGGTCATATATTGATTCAGAGGAAGAGGGGTCTCAATTGGGCCTGATATTGGCCCAGATGAGGCAGCCTTGGTCTAGTTTAGACCTAAGGCATTCTGTTTGTTGCTCATTTTCCATCTTGTGGGCTCAATTCCGAGCCCAATCATCCTCAGTAATTTGTTATCCATTTATTTCTCTTGTCAATACAATAAAAAATGGATTTTACCTTTGAGGAGTTGGGCCTGGTATTGGCCTTATTGAAATTGCCAAGTTCACGAGGCCCTCTATCCCCTCCCTTTTTGTCCTCTTTCTAGGGCCTAATTTTGAGTCCAGTTCTTACCAGCCCCGTTTGCCTTTAGAATTTTCTTAGATAACAAACGGGGACTGTCGTTGGCCCATTTCTTCTCAAATAATTAAAGGCCTAGTGTATTACCCTAATCATGTATATAATTATATTGAACATCAAATTAGTTTTTGTCACGACCCAAAATCCACTAAGGGTCGTGGTGGTGCCGGACACCGCTGTCAGGCCAGCCCACTAAAATACTTAATTAAATTCTAATTTTAATGATTTCGAAAACACTTCTTTATTACGTTTAAAACGATACTCAGTATATTCCTACGAATGAATAATGAAATATATTAAACAGCCTTTAAAATTTTCGAACAAATTCAAATACACCCCCAGAACCCGGTGTCACAAGTACATGAGCAGATTTCTAAGAGGAATCAATAAGTGCAATAACTGTCCGAAATACAATTGGACAGAAAAATAATGAAAATCCAGAGAGGCTCTATACTAGCTGCGGAACCACCTCGAGGAAATACAGCTCACCTAGTCTCTGCGCCGTCATGCCGCTATGCCGCTAAGCCACACGATAAACCTGTGCAACAAAAATGCACAGCAAGTGTAGTATGAGTATGAAAACAACGTGTACCCAATGAGTATCCCGCCTAATCTCGAAGAAGTAGAGACGAGATGGCCAACTTTGACACTTACTAATGATCCAGTAATAATATACTAAAATGTGAGGAAGTCATGGATTTATATAGCATGCTCTAGTTCACAAAGCTGTAAAATAGGTAAACACCTTTAACAAATAACAAAGGATTTTCAGGATTTCTTTCCATTTATCTTCAGCAATTTATGTCAGGCCAAAAGGCAATATCAACATCAAGTATTTCAAGTAAGCAATATAAACATGCGCATATCATGCCGAGGTGACGGCCCGATCCAACAGAAATATAAATTGTGCACTGCCGAGGGTCGAATGGCTCGAACCAATAGATGCATCTATTTCCCCCGCTCGCGAATCATCCATGCGACACGGTCAACATAAAGTAAACAAATACCCTGCTCGCGAATCATCCATGCGATGCAGGTACACACAGGAATACATGCTCAAACAGTCAAATTAAGAATTATCAGGGAACACCTTATCAAATAAAAACCAAATCCTCTTTTAACAATTTAAGAAAGTGAAGTCTAATCCTTTTTTGAAATTTATTTACTAGTTCAATTTGATTTTAACAATTCAAATGTCAATAAGATTGCAAATATCCCAAGTATAGCATGCTTTTGGGGTCCTAGACTACCCGGACAATTGCATAATAGCAGCTACGCACGGACTCTCGTCACCTCGTGCGTACGTAGCCCCCACAATAGGAGCACATAACCAATTAACTCACCTAAGGGGACAATTCCCTCTAACAAGTTTAGAAAGGAGACTCACCTCGCTCCGAAGACCCATGACCGGCATTCTACATTCTTCCGAAGGCTTAACCAATGCACAATGCTCCAAAACTAGCCAATGGTTATACAAATCCATTAATATACGCTAAGGTACTCATTATAATCCAACTTAAACAATTCCTAACCCCGATTGGAAAGTTGACAAAAATGCCCTCGGGCCTACGTGCCCGAAATCCGAAATTTTTCGAAGATAAAGATTACCCATGGCTTCACTAGCTCAAATATATAATTTACTCCTAATTCCATGCTCAAATTCGTGGCCAATTTCCAAGAATATAATTTCCTAGGTTTTCCACCAAAACCTCAATTTTTATACAAATTTTCATGCCCAAATCCATACATAATTGATGTATTCAACTCAAAATAGGTGGGGATAAGTTACCTTAACATTGATGACGAAAATCCCCTCTTGAAGCTCCCCAAAAATCGCCCAAGCCTTGAATAAATGAGAGAAATGAACTTCAACCCCGAGTTTAAAAACAAACCTTCTGCCTCCAGGTACTTTCGCTTCTGCGGAATTATTTCCGCTTATGCGGCTCCGCTTATGCGGTCAAAACGCCGCTTCTGCGGCTCCTTCCCAAGTCGTCCAGCTTCCGCTTCTGCGCTCCCTTTTTCCGCAGGTGCGGTCCCGCATCTGCGGCTCCCTGACCGCATCTGCGGTCCCAGCTTTCCTTACCAAAATCCGCATCTGCGGTCTTCCTGGCCGCTTCTGCGGCTCCGCACCTGCGGCCAAAACTTCGCAGGTGCGGAAATACCAGATACCAGCTGCTTCAGCCTTCCCAAAAATCCATTTTTGATCCGTTAACCACCCGGAATTCACCCGAGGCTCCCGGGACCCCAACTAATCATACCAACCAATCCCAAAACGCATTACGGACTTGCTCGAGGCCTCAAATCACATCAAACAACACTAAAATCATGAATCAACCCCCAATCCAAGCTTTATGAACTTTAGAACTTCCAACTTCTACTTTCGATGCTTAAACATATCAAATCACGTCCGATTGACCTCAAACTTTGCACACAAGTCATATTTGACATTACGGACCTATTGCAACTTCCGGAATCGGATTCCGATCCCGATATCAAAAAGTCCACTCCCGGTCAAACTTCTCAAAAACCTTCAAATTTCTATCTTTAGCCAAATGGCTCCAAAATGACCTACGGACCTCCGAATTCACTTCCGATCGCGCCCCCAAATCCAGAATCACCATACAGAGCTATTCACAGTCTCGGAATCCCAAACGGACATCGATAACACTGAAATGCACTTCAAGCCAAACTTATGAAATTTCTTCTAAAATGCTAACTTCCACAATAGGCGCCAAAACACTCCCGGGTTATCCAAAACCCCAACTGGGCATATGCCCAAGTCCGAAATCATCATACGAAACTGCTGGAACCTTCAGATCCCGATTCCGAGGTTGTTTACTCAAAAATCCGATCCTAGTTCATTCGTTCAACTTTCAGCTTCTGAAATGAGAATTCTCTTCCCAAATCCACTCCGAACTTCCCGAAATTCAATTCCGACCACGCGTACAAGTCATAACACCTGAAATGAAGCTGCTTATGGCCTCAGACTGCTGAACGACGTGCTAGGGCTAAAAACGACCGGTCGGGTCATTATAGTTTTAAAAATGAACATTCTTAGTTTGCTATAGTTGAGGACAATCTCTTCCTTGAATAAATTGAGGTGTGTCATTCACAAATAAATCCCATAATCTATGGCCCTCACATAAATGCAAAAACTAATGTAGAAAAATACTTTGAACATTCGTAGTTTGCTTTAGGCGCGTTTTATAATAAATCATCGTGACTATGGGTACGGTTCCCGTGGCATAGTCATGATACCTAATTCCCAAATTCGGGTGTGCATTTCACGTGACCCGATCATAACAACTTCGAACAATAATAAAAATAAACATATCACGAATCACGGGTGCATTTCATGTAGCGTGGTTTGCGGTGTGTTCCAAAGTGGCAAGTGTACGACAATCGTAACTTGTTCAAGAAATAATCCCATAAATCCTAAAAGCGCTTAAAATGATTAAAAGACATTATAAAGCTAAAAATGCACAATAGATTTAAAACATGTAGTACATTAGATAATAGGACAATTATTAATAGTTTAAGTGACTGTACTCGAACCACGGAACCTGAAAATGCCTAACACCTTCTCCCAGATTAACAGAATTCCTTATCTAGAATTTCTGGTTTCGCAGACTTTTAAATAAAGTCGAAATTCTCCTCGATTTGGGATTTAAAATAAACCGGTGACTTGGGACACCAAATAAATTATCCCAAATGGCGACTCTAAAATGAAATAAAAATAATTCCATTTCAATTAATGTCACTTAAATTGGAAAAACTCCCTTATATCCCCCCTTGGGTGGGAAAAAGGAGGTGTGACAATATGTTCGAATGAACTGAGCCCGAGGGGGCTCCCAATTGTTCGTCCTCGACCCTGATTTTTGACTGATAACAATTGTGCACATCTGACCATGTCACAGCTGGATATTCGATCAAGTTCTGATTTAGCTGTCGAGATGCAATCGAGCTTCTTTCATTCAAACCTTGCATAAAGGCCTAAACCGCCCAGTCATCGGAGACCGGTGGTAATTCCATTCTTTCCATCTAAAACCGAGACACGAACTCACTTAGCATCTCGTTATCCCTTTGTTTTATTTTGAAGACATCTGATTTTCTTGTGGTTACCTTTATAGGCCCGGCGTGTGCTTTCACGAAGACATCCGCCAACATAGCAAATGAATCAATAGAGTTAGGAGCTAAGTTGTGATACCAGATCATAGCTCCTTTTGACAGTGTTTCCCCAAACTTTTTCAATAATACTGACTCGATTTCATCGTCATTCAAGTCATTTCCTTTGATTCCACAAGTGTATGAAGTAATATCTTCGTTCCAGTCAGTTGTTCCATTATATTTCGGTATGTCGGGCATGCGAAACTTCTTGGGAATAGGCATTGGAGTCGCACTTGGGGGGAAAGGTTTTTGTATGAATTTTTTTGGCATCTAGACCTTTCAAAACAGGAGGTGCTCTCGGTATTTTGTCTACCCGGGAGTTATAAGTTTTCACCTTCTTATCATTGTCTTCTATCTTCTTTTCTCCTGACTCGATCCTTTTAGTCAGTTCCTCAAGAATTTTCATGATTGTGGGGTCAGTCCCCGAGCCATTTTCATCAGGCCTTTCTAGCGTTGGTTCAGCACGCTGGTTCGGCGGTGTTTGGAGTTATGTTCTGACTCTGAAGTTGAGCGATGGCGACTTGCTGAGCTTGCGGCATCTCGAATATCACTTGGAGGCTGACTCATCCTTCTTCCATTCCTCGTGTTTCCTGGCCTCCGGCTCGGGCTTTCCTGTGCGCATTCCTTACGGGATCTGTGCATGCGCCCGTGTTTAGAGCATTATGTGAACTGATATCAACGGGCCCCATATTTGGCACTCCCTCGGGGTTTATGGGTGGTACACCGACCCCTATGCTGCTGTTTTCTCCGAGTCCCTCACTATCATGGGCAGGTGCGTTTTGTGCGCTAGACATATCTTAGCATAAAAACAAAGAAACTATGACAAGAAAAAGTGTGAAGAATAACGTATGTTATCAGAAAACCAGTACTAAAATAACACTACTATCTTCAGCCCCACGGTGGGCGGCAAACTGTTTACCTCGAAAAATGTGAGTAACAATTAAAGATAATTTGTGATTTTAAAGATGTGTGATATATTCTAATACTAGTGAATATACAAGTAATATTGAATTTGAGTAAGAAGAATTAATGGACCAAACCAGTGTTGTTACAGCAGTAAGAACCTCGAGCTCGATTTTCCCAGGGACCTCGAGGTCAGCTAAGAACAATAAAGTATGAACAGTAAAGTAAAGACAATAAAGCTAAAGAACAAATATTGAGCACGGTAAACAAGAAAAGCAGAGTGGAATGTTCTATTGCAGTGAATGAGATATCCTTATAAATAATTGGGGTCCCCTTTATATAGGAGGGGAAAACCCTAATATGGTACATTTCTAATTATAATAAAAAAATTCTACTGGTACAGCTGTATAACAACCTAGTACGGACTTGTACTATTTCGTACAAGTCGTATCCTATAATTTATGTCCTGACCCACGTGCTCTTGGAAATTCCCGCTCTTTCTTAAGCGCCCTCGAGAAAGATCATGACCGGTCCTCGATTTAATTCTCGAGATGTGCTTATCCGGGCCTGGCTTGATTGTCACCTCGAGCTTCCAGAACTCGAATTCGGAGTACAATTCAGTCTTCGAAATCGAGCTCTCTGATTTCAACTGTATACAAATACCATTCTCTTTTCATTCCACTTCAAGTTTCAATGACAACATACCAATAGTGTTATAAGTCGTTTACTCTTTTAGTTTTAGATGATCAAAATGACAATAGTAGAGGAAATGGAAGGTAGGGTGGTTTGGGGTGTTTCATGAAACGCAAAGAAGATGAGGATTAGAGATGAAAGAGAGAGGAGGGAAGAGATGGAGGATCGGTTGCAATAAAAGAAGTAGAAATAACTAAGATTCACAAAATATAATCTGAACGATAAAAGAATAATAAAGAAAGAGAACACAACAAAAGAAGTAGAAATAACTAAGATTCATAAAATATAAGTTGGAAAAGAACAAAGAAGGAGAATAATACAAAAATATATACATGTATTTTTACGATGGTATTATGGAGACGAGACTACCCTCTCTTTGTTTGCTACTATACAACAAAAACAACAAATCCAATATAATTCCACAAGTAGGATAGTGTGCATGTGGACCTTGCTCCTACGGCCTACCTTGACGATAGAGAAGCTATTTTCGAAAGACCTCTAAGAAAAGATGAAAGAAAGCAGTAGCAACAAGCAGTAACACCATCAAGATATTAAGAAAACAAGTGTAATGAACAACATGTAGTAATAGAGATTTATCAATAATAGAATACAATGCTAACTAGTAATCCTACTGGTACATAGAAGACACACACAACTACCTATTAACCTTGTACCTTAATTCTCGACCTCTACACCTTCCTATCAAGGGTCATGTATTCAGTGAGCTGGAGCAACACCAAATCCTGCCTAATCACCTCTTCCCAGTACTTCTTTGGCCTACCTCTACTTCTTTTCTGACCCACTGCAACCAACCTCTGACACCTCCTCACTGGGGCATCTGTGTTTCTCCTCTTCACATGCCCAAACCATCTTAGAGTCGCTTCCCACATCTTGTCCTCCACTGAGGCTACTCCTACCTTGTTCCTAATTTCTTCATTTCTAATCTTATCAATCCTGGTATGCCCACGCCCATCTCAACTTCCTCATTTTTGTTACTTTCATCTTTTAGACATAGGAGTTCTTGACTGGCCAGCACTCTGCTCCATACAACATGGTTGGTCTAACAAACACTCTGTAAAACTTACTCTTAAGTTTATGTGGCACATTCTTATCCCATAGAACACTATATACGAGTTTCCATTTCACCCACACCCGTTCCAATACGATGTGTGATATCCTCATCAATCTTCCAATTTTCTTGAATAATAGACCCGAGGTACTTGAAACTATATTTCTTAGGGATGACTTGTGTATCAAGCCTCACGTCCACTCAATCGGTCTCATCACTGAACTTGCACTCCAAGTACTCTATCTTGATCCTACTCAGCTTGAAACCTTTAGACTCCAGAAAGTCTATCTCCAAACCTCTTATGTGTTAACACCGCCTCGCGTCTCGTCAATTAGTACAATATCATCCTCAAATAACATACACCATGACATTTTCTATTGAATGTGGTGTGTCAGTGTGTCCAACGCCAAGTCAAATAAAAATGGGTTAAGAGCTGGCCCCTGGTGCAATCCCATCACAACTGGAAAGTGGTCAGAATTCTCTCTCATTGTCCTCAGTCGTGTTTTACTCCATCATACATGTACTTAATCACCCTAGTGTAAGCCATAGGAACACCCCTAACCTCCAAACATCTCGATAGAATCTCCCTCGGGACTTTGTCGTATGATTTCTCTAGATCAATGAATATTATATAAGCCATCTTCCTTTCCCTATACTTCTCCACCAACCTCCTTACAAGGTGAATGGCGTCAGTAGTCGAACGTCCCTATATGAATCCGAACTTATTTTCAAAAATAGACATGCTCCTCCTCACCTTCGCTTCCACCACCCTGTCTCAAACTTTCAAAGTGTGGCTCAGCAGCTTGATATCCCTATAGTTGTTGCAATTTTAGATATCAGCCTTATTCTTGTACACCGAAATCATGATACTCCACCTCCCTTCCTCAGGCATTTTCTTCATCCTAAAGATGATGTTAAACAACCTAGTGAGCTATTCCAAGCCTACTATACCCACACTCTTCCAAAATTCTACCGAAATTTCATCAGGTCTGGTCGCCCTGCCCCTGCATATCTTATGCATAGCCCCCTCGACCTCCCAAATTTTAATAAGCTACAAAAATCAAAGTCACGACGACTCTAGGAGTGCTCCAAATCATCCAACACAATACTCCTATCCCCCATTTCATTTAGGAGCTTATGGAAGTATATTTGCCATCTACATCTAATATGCGTCTCTTCCATCAATACTCTATTATCCTCGTCTTTGATGCACTTCTCCTTATCCAGGTGACATGCCTTCCTTTTTCTCACCTTAACTAGCATATACAACCTCTTGTCTCCGTCTTTGTTACTAAATTTTTCGTACAAACGTCCAAATGCTACTATAATATTCTAATTTCAAGTTTCCTACAGATTATTAGTGCTACCGAATTATGAATAATTGATCAGGGTAGTCAAATTATCATTATGTTGGAGATGTTTTAAGATATAGGAGGCAAAGAAAACTATAAAATTTTCGTTATCCGCTCTCTGATTTACCTCTTCCTTTTCTTTTCATCTTAACATCTTTTCATTTTTGCATTCTCTTTCTCTCAAATAATCAACTTCATTCATCTCTTTTCTCACTTCTATTATTGGAAGAATGTGTGTGATTTCTTATACATAACAAAATACTTCCAAAATGCATCGAAAATAGAAGAATAGAATCACAAAAAGAAAAATGCTGAACATTTATTTCTTTTTAAATAATTGGTTTTGTCTTTAGAAGTCGAATGAAGCTAAGTTAAACTAAAATCAATCGAGAACAAAGCTAACCAAATGCAAAACTAAAGAACCATTGCCACAACTGGTGGTGGCAAAATGGATAAAGAAAAAACAGTTCTCCATCCATATTACCTATTGAAAAATAGTTTAGATAATGCACCTTTTAAAAATGGATCAAATATGGATAAGATCCATATTATCCACTTAAGAAATTGATTTAACCAATGAGTTTAACTTTTATATTTACAGAGACTTAAATTGGGGGTTCCTCAAGTTAGAAAAACTAGAAATTCTCCCAAAAGTGATCATATTCAAGTAGCCAGGATATCCATATTATCTACCAGTTAATGCACTTTTTATCCAAATTAAATATAGGTCGGGTTGGATAGCTGTTCCATTTTTATATCACCCGTTTTGGACCAAATCCGGTTCGGCACCCCTAGCCACAATCAGCTGCACAAATTAAGACAATAATGGTGCCCTCGTCATCTTCAAACTTGGGCCACCTCTCCATGTAGGTATTCAATAATTACGAGAACTGTTAGGGGTCGTTTGGTTGGAAAGAAGTTATCCCAGAACTAATTATCCGGGGATTAGTTGTTCCACCCTTCCATTGAGATAAAAAAAAAATACTACAATTCCGGGATTAATTATACTGCATTTTTCTACCAACGAAACATGGAATAAATTTTTCTTAAATGTAGTCACGGAATTAATTATTCCTTATCTTTCGTACCAAACGAGCCATTAGGAATTGTTACCAGAAGGGTTCTTTTAGAGGACAAGATTTACAAACGTTGTTAAGAAAACCGTAGGCCGTATTTACAAAACATTTTTTGAAAAAGGACAAGATTTAAAGTGGTCCCAGAAAAGGCTATTTCTACTCTACCGTTTTCATATTTATTTTTTAATCATTTGTCCTGGTGTTATTGATTCCAGTTTTAGTCCTTCTGATATTACACACAGCAAATTGAACTTTTAATTAAGCACTGCGAGTATTTTTGGTCCTTCCACTAACGGAACTTAAAAAAACAAACTGACAGTAAAATACAAAGAAGGACAATGATATTGGAGAGAATTTGAGAAGATACTACTTAAATGTGCTGTGTATAATATCACAGGGACTAAAACTGGAAATAAGCAATAACACAAGGCCAAAAGTACTATTCTCCCTATTTTCTTTTCTCTTCCCTCCCTACCCCCCCCCCCCCCCCGGCCACTAGTCCTTGTACATCTCAGTCTATGCTGAAATTACATAAATGAATTTCGAAGGTTAACGATGACTGAATGAGTGCTACTGATAAAAAAAGGTAGCCCGGTGCACTAAGCTCCCGCTATGCGCGAGATACGGGGAAGGGCCGGACCACAAAGGTCTATTGTACGCAGCTTACCCTGCATTTCTGCGAGAGACTGTGTTTCCACGGCTCGAACCCGTTGAGTGCTACTGATACATTACAATAATTTAATTTGTTGCAGTGGTAGAGTAATCACTCGCATCAAGTTTTTGTTTCACCAAAGAGATTTTGTAAGTGGTCTCGGGTTTGAGCCCGGGAACGGAAAACTTCCTGGCTTGGAGAGCTTCACCCTTAAATAGGCCATTTGCAACACAAATCTGTATTTATCGGGCCAGTGGGTTCCGAGAACCAGATGAACCCCTAATTAATATATATATATATAGATATATATTAGGGGTGATCACTGATCAGGACATATGGTTTCCAAAGAAAAGCTTCTTCTTTCTGGAAGCGCGCTAGATGATGACTTTGGAAAAAGTCATTGTTTCTCCACTGAGCTGAAAGGTGCAAGCAGTATACGATCTGGAAAGCACAAAAACCAGTTACATCATTCTTCGCAGTCACACAGATATAAGATAACAACAACAACAACAACACAAACCCAGTGTAATCCAACAAATGAGGTCTGGGAGAGTAGTGTGTATGTAAACCTTACCCCTACCTTGTGAAGATACAGACGTTGTTTCCAGTAGACCCTCCGCTCAGTAAGAGCATAGTCACAACATTATTAAAAAGAGATACAGTAATGGATCACACTGATATAAGATATGCTGTTGAAACTAAGTTTCTGGGTTTAACTCTGATTTTGACCATCGGTTGTTCAGAAATGAATTAAATAAAAGCTGACTTCTCTCATTCGGAGCAATTCCGGATAGTAGTTCAAACTTTTCTGTTCTAATTTAAGACAACGCATGCCAACACTTGACCTCGACCATGCTTCTATAAAAGAGAGATTGGTTGCAACAAGAACTATTGACAAACTGATACAACCAAGAATGACTATAACCAATTAGAGTTAAAAAAGACAATAGAATAATAATGCAGGAACATAGGACTGAAAGCTAACAGTGTGCAGGTATTGACAAACTACTTCCTTACTAGTTGTACCATACAAGAAGAAGAGAAGCATTTTTACTTTCTTTAGCGAAAAGAACCATTAAGTCCTGCTCCCTTTTTGTACTAGATATACTATTAAACCCTCTCTATTTGTTGGGACTGAGGCGTATAAGTTGTTGTTGTTGTAAATAGTAAGAAATATTATTTCGGTAGCACCTAGTTGGTAATGTGATACTAAAATTATCAATTGTATAGAGTCTTTCTAAGAGTACACATTTTAGGGACAAAAAGTAGGACATTTCGCTAAAAAGATACAAGGTAAATAAGATCACATATAGTTCAATAGCATTTGAATAGGCAAAGAGCGTGGATGTCAAGTATACTAGAGGAAATGGGTGAGCATTTTACAAAAGTAACATCAAATTCCAAGTCAGTTTCCTTGTTTCCAGTCACATACCCCCCCCCCCCCCCCCCTTTATTTCCGTGTTGGCGTGTTCATTGGGAGAGGTCCAGCACCCTTTAAAGAATCACAGCAAAGTGAAAACGTAAATGCATGAAGGATCACTTACAGTATTAAGAACAAATTATCGAGGAGCTTGGTTTTGATGACAGAGATAATTAAGAAGACGGTCTCTAGCCGTACTTATTGCAGCAAAACATACACAAAGATGTTGCTCAAGACCCAGAAGCTCGTCAAGGAAAGTGCTATGTCTCCTCTGAAGTTGCTTCAGTGCCTCCTGGATGTGATACCGATCTCTTCCACTCTCTAGCCCAAAGCGAATAGTACCATTGTAGGACTCCACCGCGTCATGTAACCGGCCCACCAGACTCTTTATAGTATTTAAATGATTGTGGAGGAAAAAAATCCCTCTTGTTGCTTCATCCAGCTGCATGAGATCTAGTTCTTTCTTTTCCATACTTAAAGGGAGGCAAGCGGGGCAGATTGGGATGGCAACAAGAGCAGCAAAACCATGAGTAACTATAATAACAGCTGATATGACCACTCCAACAGTAGCTGCAACTAAACATACGGCTGAGCCTCTGATGGCACGTCGGAGAAGTTGGACCTTTGAACGTGACTTGTGTAGACGAAGTTCAAGCTGCTTCTTTAGCTGGAAGGAGCTATCAAACATATCATTGAAGTTATAGGAGTCACGGCCAGGAAAGTGATTAGCGAGGCTGTCGAACTGGAGGAAGATGTCAAATGCCAAATCATATTGAGCTTGCGAAAGGGAATGTCCAACAGACTCCAAGTCCAGGGCAAGGACATCAAGAAGTTTATGAATTGGGGCATACAAGAGTCGAGCTTTGTTCACACTTTGAGAGATAAGGATACAGAGACAAGCAGTTTGCTCAGTACTGTCAAGGTAGTTAGTAATAAGTTGGTTTAGGGCGTCTGGTCTTATATGCAAAAGTGTCTTTTGGACAGACTCATGGTCGGGTTTAAGGACATCCTCTAGTTGCAGCAGTTCCTCCTGGAATTCAATTTGTGCTACCTTGACGTTCAGGTCCGGAGGGACCACATGATGCACCTTGGACCAGATCTCTTTGTTGCAAGAAGCTTCAACAACAAGTGCATATGCTTGTGAGAGGTCGACAGTAGGTGAAGCTCGGGAACTTGATGTTTTATCATCAGCTAAATCGCCTGCAGTTCATTTACATAGATTTGAAGGAATCAGAATATGCCTGGTGCATGGAAAATTGCTAAACTTTCATTCGAACCACTCTATTTCATCTTTGTGCCTATTGAACCATCAAACACTAGAATATGATTCAAAAAGAGTAAATTAATGTCAGCAGAAAAAAGGCAAGGAAATTATACGCCATATAGAAAAATTTTAGGGGATGCACCGGTCTATCACCAACTTTGTCAGAGAACAAATGCGCGAGTATTCAGGGATGAAAGAAGAAGTTTCCTCAGTTTCCCTCTACTACCAAATCCCTCTCTTGAAGGAAATAATTATCTGATAGGATTCTACCCTTTTTCTTTCTTTCCTTTTTTTTTGGTTCTTTGGTAAGATCAAAATTTCATTAACACCCCACCAAGATGGTGTCAGGAAATACGTACGGAAAAGATTCTACCAATATCTAATGCTTTTCCAAGAGGACAAGTATATGGAGCAGCTGCATTTCTTGTCGTTCTAGCCACTTCGCTCAATCCCACATGTGTTTACTCAAGTCTAAACCACAGAGATTCCTCATCTTAAGTAAATATCTTGAACTTCCTATTAATGACATGAAGCTTACAAGCAGTAGTGGAATTAGGAATTTATACAAGGGGATTCAAAAAATATTAAAATGTCACCCGGCATAAGCACTATTTACCTAAAGCAGCTTTTGTACCCCCCACCCCCCACCCCACCCCACCCCCTTACCACAACACTAGAATTTTCCCTTGTATTGTATCAGGGGGATTCAACAGCTTATATATAACCAAAAAAAAATTATTTTTCCCTATTTGTGCATTATAATTTTTCATGGGATTTAATTGAATCCCCTTACCTCCTACTAGCTCCGCCGCTGCAAGTACCTAATTACAACCCGCCTCGCACCTACCATGTGCCACACAAACAGTTATACATAATGAATCTTTGCTCATTTTCAAATCTTTAATGCTTCAACTAACATAGCTTCAAGTTTAGGATAACAACGGAAACCGGCGAGACATAATTGCTTCTTTTGTACTTCACTACAACTTAAATTCAAAAAAAATTACCTTCCAAAGCTGGAGGGGAGAGCTTAGTTTTTGCTGTTAATGATAACCGCCGCAGACAATGCAGCATTTGTTTCCACTGTGTGTGTGGTGCTGGTACACAACACAAATAGAGATCATTTATTCGATGATACAGAGGAAAAATCAATCAAATGATCCAAAGCGCAAAGCAGAATCTGCAAAAGTAAGGTACAATAGTGAAATTAATTGGTCACTTCAGTTTGCATTGCTCACATTAAAGAAGCAACTACAACATTAAACCTTATAATGCTTTGCAATAGTTTCCAAGAATTACAATTTACAACATACTACTACTCACTTCCCCCAACTCCAAAAATGAGATCGGTATTAATGGAAGAAAATTGAATTTTTCAAACAAAGAAGATAAAATTTAAGAACTTAAATCAGATAAAAGCACACGAAAAGAAATTAAAGGGGAAGCAATTTTTTTTAAAAAAGAAAAGGAAAAAAAACGACACAGAGCTCTAACTTGCTTACCCTGAATCAAACACACACCCAAATGAAATTCTTAACAAGACAGCAAATGGCAGATGGGTCGTCGAAGATGTAAGGTGATCTGCTAAGAATCTAGAGAAAAGCCTGTGTTGTTGACTTGTTTTAAAACCTTAAAAACAGACCAACAAGTTTTACTAAACAAAATAGCCTTTTTTTTCTTCAACAAAAGAAGTTCCTTAAAAACTTGGTCAATCAAGTCATTCCCTTTTTTTTTTTTTTTTTTTTTATTGTTCTCTTTAAATTTCTTCTTTCTTTTCTTTTTCTTCAATTTCTTTTGTAGCAAAAAGGCCGGCTCTAATGTGATTAGTAGTAAGGTTGGTGCCTTAGGCCTCTAAATTTTGGAGCCCAATATTTAACAAATAATAGGTTTATAGGTATTTAAAAAAGAAATTCTTACCTCGTATAGCAAATGTTAACACCTTATTTATTTTAAATAAATATCATTTAAAAAGAATTATATTCTATAGATACCCTTTAATGTTTATAGCAAAATATCTAATGTTGGTTAACTCCTACCCCTAAGTCATTAAATACGTTATTCAGTTACACTATTTTCTTTCTCTCTCTACTTTGATACATGCCATTCTCTTCCTCATTCCCTGAAAACACGATGCTCAATCTCAAAATTCCTCTCACCCACATCACCTACGTTCTCTCCGATCCCAATTTCTCTAATTCCATCGGACGTTGCTTTCTCTTAAATTGTTTAATGTATACCCGATTTGAGCAAACTTCAAACACTACTTACACTTCCTTCTTCTTCTCTTTTTCTTATTTTCTTTCTTCTCCCTTCTTCTTTGTTGCTGTTTGAAAGCTATAGGTATGTTAATATTGGAGAAAGAAGAAACTAAGTGTTTGGATTCTGATAATGTGAATTGTGGGATTTGTTTTGAGGAATATACTGTTTTTCCGATCGGCGCGCACAACACAAGGGTTTTTGCTGGACGGCGGATTCGCCGAAAATTAGGGTTTGTTCTTGAACAAAGATGACGGAGTTTGGGGCTGAGATACTTGATTTTCGGTTAATATATTTCAATGTGTTTTCAACGTATCACGCTGTATTTTCATGTATTCATTGTCTTTTTTTTCATTGTAATTCAATGTATCTCGTTGTATTCCATGTATTTCATTGTATTCACTGTCTTTTTTTTCATTGTATTTCAATGTATCCCGCTCTATTCTATGTATTTCATTGTATTCACTATCTCGCTATATGCCATAAATGTATTCATATGTTTGTTTAATTAATATAATTTATGTATTCAAATTTATTATATAATTTCTCTGAAGATTGCTATGTTTTTGGAGTATTTTTTGGTTGAGAATCTTTTTTATAACTAAAAATACAATTTTTGTGTGTTATAATTGAGTTTGTTGAGTTTATATTAGGAGTCTATTATGTTAATTGATTCACTTTCCGTTTAAAAACAGTGTAATCCCCTGTTTCACGC
>NW_017670238.1:1812910-1822271 GCF_001879085.1 Nicotiana attenuata
GGCCTAAGCATGCTTCTAAATGAATTCAACTAATAAATAAATAAATAAAGTAAAAGCGATAAAATAAATATTAAGTGCGCACACTTTAAATCTTATTTAGCCCAAGCCCCTGGCCCAACAAGCAATTCTAGAGCTGTCAATATGGGCGGGGCCGGGCTAGCCCAGCCCAGCCCACGTGGGCTTTAATAATTAATGGGCTGGGCTGGGCTAGCCCACTATTTTGATGGCCTTATAATGATCAGCACACCCCAGCCCTATGTGGGTTACGGGCCCCACGGGCCGGCCCGTCATTTTTTAAAATATAATTTTATATTTTTTTGGCAGAATAGCCTAGTGGACACTTCTACTTGTTCAGGTTTGACATCCCGGTCCTCCTACTTTGTGAAGTTTCAACCAGATACCTAAACTCGATCAAAACATACGTTTTAAACACTTCTGACACTGCGTGTCGCTCACTCGAGTTGACATGGAGGACATATCAGATCCACCTCAGCTAAATTAAACCACGTCATTATTTATTTTTATAAAATATTATTTTAAAAAAGATCCAAGTTTCATCCTTTGCTACCACTGGCCTCCTTCTCTTCCTCTTACACCGTCGTTCACCACCCTCTATCATCTGCTTCCGCCTCTCCCTTCAACCATGGATGCCGATCTCCTCGCCCAAAACCAAAACAACGAGCAAACCAGGGATGTAGAACAACAAGCAACATCACGAGCAAGAAACTCACTATGTATCAGTCCCTATAACTATGAAGAATTCCAAAATCCTCTGAAGAAAGAAAAAAGTTTACATCTTTAGCTTCCTTCCACTTTCTGTTCATTGTCTCCATAGAACAAGACATCAAAAAGAATAAATTGTGGGTACAGTCTTAACATCCATTTAATTTAATGGCCATAGTTATTCAAAGATCTGAAGGTGCACCCTCTTTAGTTGGGTCGTCATCACCTAACAAGCGCTTCCTAATAGAAATGCTCCAATGGCTATCTCTAGTGGTTGCCATCAAAATTGCTTTACTGGGTCTTCTCGACATGGTTGAAACAGCCAATATGGTCAACTCACGGGCTAACTAGAGGTTTTGGATCTGTGGCGATGTCATGATGGATGAAAATATGACGGGGAGGGCTGTGTTGCAGTGAGTTTTAGGTTAAAATAGGGGAGGGGAATAACGTGAAGAATTTGATTTTTTGTATTTTTCTTTTTCTTGTTATCTTTTTCCAATATTTTAATCATTTTTTCTTTAAATTTTTATGTTCACGCTCCTTATACGCGTGAAATACACGTATTTTCTCCAGTTCATCAATTAAGCTGCCACATAGACTTGGTCAATGGTCAGAGGGGTTTAAAACGCCGACTTTGAACAACTATAAGTGTCTGGATGAAACTTCGTTGAATATAGGGACCGGGATGACAAACACGAACAAGTACTAGTGTCTACCAGGCTATTCTGCCTACTTAAAAATATGTAGATGAATAGTTTCGCCAATGTTTCAATTTTTCACTTTTAATCCTTCATTAGGTAACACGTCAAAATTTTACTCTCTATTTCTTAGTTTGTCCAAGTCTGTTTTTCCTTTCACTGGCCTCTTCATATTTCAGAAACTCCTACATATTTCTTTCTCTTTAATATTCTTACTCACCTTCTTTCTCCAAGATTTCATTACTCATCTTCTTCTTCCAAGATTCGATCCGTTCAAGTGTTCAACAATACTTTTAAGCTTCCAGTAGTTTTATACTTCCATTGCTCTATAAACTCTTATCTGTGATCAATAATATCCAAAGAAAGATTAAATGAGTTGACTATATTATCAGTTAAAAAGGAATTGTTAGAGAAAATCTCATATAGATCTCATATTAAAATTTGACTTTAGGCTTGGCACGTTCTTGAGCCGTCCATGGCACTAGCAAGAGTCCTAATGAGATAAAAGTGAAAGAAGTCTAGAGAGAAACCTGTCATTGACTTGTTAATTTGATTTTTACTACAAAAGAAGAACTAAGAAGTCCCACTCGTGTAGTACAACTTTCGTCGTTTAGTGAACCTTTATTATGAACATCTCTTTTATTTGAACCCGTGAGAATTGATGGTATTAATTTCTACTTACTTTGACGCAAATTATACCCATTTTAAAAATATTTTAAGACAAATTTTCTTGCTTTTTGAAAGAAAAAATAAAAGAAAGATTAAAACTATGACGGACTACACAAAACAAACACTAAGCTCTCAGTTAGAATTACATTCTAAAATATCAAAAGAAAAAAGTTATTTCAATTTGAAAGGTGCAAGGGGTTAAATTTGAAAATCAAGTGAGATCCCACAATCAAATTTCCCTTGATTTTCACAAATGTACAGTGTAAGTGCTACAAAATGGGAAGAGAAGTAACTTAAAGATAAATTAAGCCATCAGTTAAAAGTTAGTTGATTAGTAAAGGCCAAGTTACTTGAGCTCACTGGTTCATAATGACCTTTACTGAGGAACAAACATGTAGAAGCAGCAGAGACAGACTCAACTTCTAAACATGTACACAACTTCAAAAAACTTCGTTACTGTACATACACATGACCCAAAAAGGAACCTAAATGTCTTCAATCTCCTCCTTCGCCAACATCATTTCTCGTTAAAACTTTAATAAACTATTGGGTGTTCACAGACCCCCCCCCACCCNCGTGAAGCCTTGCATGAGAAATATGATTCTGACGTGGCGCTGATGTGGCGCACATGTAAAGCATCTCATGTTGTGAGACTGATATAAGTGTTTCAGGGGGGGTGGGGTGGGGGGGGGGGGGGGAGGGGATTATTCTCTCGAAATATCTTTAGTGGGATAAACAAACGCCCGTTTCTTAATTTTATGAAGAAAATTATTTATATACGGTAAAGTGGGTTAAAGCATATTAGGAAAGAAAGGGAGAATAATTAAGAATTAGAAAGATAAAAAAAACTTAAAAAACTAAAAAAAAAAAAATTCATTGCTAAGTAGGCGTTTGGACATAAAATTATAATTTCTGAAAAAGTTACTATTGGAGTTAAGTTGAAAAATGGTATTTGGAATTTAAAATTATGTTTGCACATGTATTTCGAAAAAATATTGCAATTTTGTGAGTAGGAAAAAATTCAAAAATTTTGAAATATTTGAACAACCCATTTTCAAAAAATCTTTAAAAACTTATAAAATTTCATCACTTTTTTGAAAAAAAGGAAAAAAGGAAATTTCTTTTAATTATAAACGGGTCCTAAGATGAGAGATTATAGCATAGATTGATAAGGATACAACAACAAGAACAATAACAACCCAGTGTGGTCCCACAAGTGGGGTCTGGGGAGGGTAAGATGTACGCAGCCTTACCCCTACCCTGGAAGGGCAGAGAGACTGTTTCCGATAGACCCTCGGCTAAAGAAGGTGAGAGAAGCCGTCGTAGCAAGTAATAGCAAAACAATAATTAGAAAACCAAATTGGAGATAGCAACAGATAATATGAAAGGGGTACTGATAACAAGTAGCAGCAAGATAACACATTTAGAAAACTAATTCCAAGGCAGCAGACGAGAATATGAACGAAGTACTGCTAGCAAACTACAGAATTACCAATGGCAAGTAACAACGAAACGAGACATGCGAATATAGAAAACTAAGGAAAAAAGGGTACCGAACTAGCGCTAATACTATCGAGCTAGAGAAGACAAAGGGAGATGGACGACTACCTACTAACCTTCTACCCTAATCTTCAACCTTCAAACCCTTCTATCTAGGGTCATGTCCTCGGTTAGCTCAAGTAGCGCCATGTCCCGTCTGATTACCTCTCCCCAAGACTTCTTTGGCCTACCTCTACCCCTCCTCACACCTCCTAAGGCCAACCTCTCACATCTCCTGACAGGGGCATCTGCGCTTCTCCTCTTAACATGCCCGCACTATCTCAATCTTGCCTCACGCATCTTTGCCTCCACAGAGTCCACTCCCACCTTGTCTCGAATAACTTCATTCCTAATTCTATCCAACCTAGTATGCCCACACATTCATCTCAATATCCTCACTTCCGCTACCCTCATCTGCTCGACATGAGAGGTTTTGACTGGCCAACTCTGCCCCATACAACATAGTCGGTCTAACAACTACGTTGTAGAACTTAACCTTAAGTCTCAACGGCACATTCTTATCACACAAGACACCGGAAGCGAGCCTCCACTTCATCCATCCTGCTCCGATACGGTGTGTGACATCCTCATCTATCTCCCCATCCTTCTGAATTATACATCCCAGATACTTGAAACTCTCTCTCCTGGAAATACTTGCATATCAAGTTTCACATCCCCGTCCGCCTCCTGGGTAACACCGTTGAACCTGCACTCCAAGTATTCTGTTTTGGTCCTGCTCAACTTGAAACCCTTAGACTCCAGGGTATGTCTCCAGACCTCCAGCCTCTCGTTAACGCCACCTCGCGTCTCATCAATCAGGACTATGTCATCCGCAAATAGCAAGCACCAAGGCACCTTCCCCTGAATGTGACGTGTCAAAGAATCCATCACCAGAACAAAATCGGGCTAAGTGCTGATCCCTGATGCAACCCCATCTCAACCGGAAAGTAATCTGAGTCTCCACCTGCTATCCTAACCCGTGTCTTAGCTCCATCATACATGTCCTGAATCACTCTAATATACGTTACAGTCACTCCTCTAGCCTCCAAACATCTCTATAGAACCTCTCTAGGACTTTGTCATAGGCCTTCTCCAAGTCAATGAACACCATGTGCAAATCCTTCTTCACCGCCCTAAACTGCTCCACCAATCTCCTCACAATATGAATGGCCCCAGTGGTTGACCGTCCCGGCATGAAACCAAACTGGTTCTCGGAAATGGACACACACCTCCTCAACCTCCCTGCAATCACCCTCTCCCACACTTTCATCGTATGGCTTAACAACTTGATACCCCTATAGTTATTGCAGTTTTGGACATCCCCCTTATTCTTGTACAGCGGGATCATCGTACTCCGCCTCCATTCTTCGGGTATCTTCTTCGTCCTGAAAATGACGTTAAACTATATATTGATAAGGATGAACCTTGATTTGTGCATTCTTATTTACAAAAATATTCTATTAAAAGATCTTATATTAATACTATTTGAAATCTGCTAGTTGTGTAAATGAGTATTCTATTTTTTGAATAAAACAACACTAATGTTATTTTTGAAAAAAATTATAATGTATTGAGCCACAATGTTAATTTCTCAACCAGAGAGGAGGGATCTCTGTGGATTGTTAAACTTTGGGCCTGTGACAAATTTGGGCTTAATTAGCCCTTTTGTATAGGAATTTTTACCTCCTATAGCAAAGGTTAACACCTTATTTATTTTAAATAAATACCATTTACAAAAATTATATTCTATAGATACATTTTAATGTTTATAGCAAAATATCTAATTTTGGTTAACTCCTACCCCTAAGCCACTAAATACGCTATTCAGTTACACTATTTTCTTTCTCTCTCTACTTTGATACATGACATTCTCTTCCCTCATTCCCTGAAAACACGATGCTCAATCTAAAAATTCCTCTCACCCACATCATCTACGTTCTCTCCGATCCCAATTTCTCCAATTCCATCGGACGTTCCTTTCTCTTAAATTTTTTAATGTATACCCGATTTGAGCAAACTTCAGACACTACTTCCACTTCCTTTCTTCTTCTCTTTTTCTTATTTTCTTTCTTCTCCCTTCTTCTTTGTTGCTGTTTGAAAGCTATAGGTATGTTAATATTGGAGAAAGAAGAAACTAAGTGTTTGGATTCTGATAATGTGAATTGTGGGATTTGTTTTGAGGAATATACTATTTTTTCCGATCGGCGCGCACAACACAGGGGTTTTTGCTCGACCGCGGATTCGCCGGAAATTAGGGTTTGTTCTTGAACAAAGACGACGGAGTTTGGGGCTGAGCAACTTGATTTTCTGCTAATATATTTCAATGTATTTTTAACGTATCACGTTGTATTTTCATGTATTTCATTGTATTCATTGTCTTTTTTTTCATTGTAATTCAATGTATCTCGTTGTATTCCATGTATTTCATTGTATTCACTGTCTTTTTTTCCATTGTATTTCAATGTATCCCGCTCTATTCTCTGTATTTCATTGCATTCACTGTCTAGCTATATGCCATGAATGTATTCATATGTTTTTTTTAATTAATATAATTTATGTTCAGATGTATTATATAATTTCTCTGAAGATTGCTATATTATTGGGGTATTTTTTCGGTTGAGAATCTTTTTTATAACTGAAAATACAAATTTTGTGTGTTATAATTGAGTTTGTTGAGTTATATTAGGAGTCTTATGTTAATTGATTCACTTTCCGTTTAAAAACAGTGTAATCCCCTGTTTCACGCCGTGAATACAGTCAAATACATTCGAATACAATAATCTGTCCAGCTGTAATCCCATGTTTCACGCCATGAATACAGTCGAATACACTCGAATACAACAACTGATTAGCTGGACTTCCCTGATTCACGCCTATTTTTGCTATTGTATTCATGATAACAGTAGCTTAAATACATCTAATAAATCTTATAACAACAGAAAACGTATCTACAATCCGTAATATAGCAAATGATATCTATAGATAGCTAATTACCACTAAAAGATAGTGCTTTATGAAAATTTATCTTTAAAAAACTATTCTTAGGATACGCGCGTTGCGCGTATTAGCCATGTTAATAAGTAAATAATTTTTTTAAACTCACATAAGTAGTAAATAATATCTTTGAGTTATAATAAAAATAAAATGTATAACTTTCTGAAAGAATATATGTTGATCCCAAATCTAACCCAATGATACTCCTTAAGTTTTTTAAGAATATCTTATGAAATTTTTTGTTATTTTTATGCTTTAATATCGAACAAGCAAGAAAAAAAAAATACTTTTATCACTATGAGGTTGGCCTATAACTCCTATAAAATTTAATAAGTGAAAATGTAAGTTTTAAAGATGATTATTGTTGAGTCAATAATTTACAATAATAAACTAATATATAAAAATATACGTAGTTTTCCTTTGTTAGAATATTTGTAAAAGGAAAAAGAAAAATAATTAATAATAACTCATTTAGAATATATCTTCTATTATTTCATCCTTATTGTTTCAAGTTTGCATACGTCAACAGAAAATAATTATTGATTATATGTTGTATTAAATTATTGAGTAAATTTTGTACATTTAAATATTACTCCATATAAATTTTAAAAAATAAAATTTTAATTAATTTTAAAGTTCTAAATATTAAAACAATTAACATTAAAGGTATTATAAATATGGTACAAACTTCAAATAAGTAAATAATTTATTTAAAGTAAAATATTAATTGATTTAAAATTAAAATATTAAATTTAATTATATAATTCAAATAGTTATTTAATAACTAAAATTTTAGTTGATATAAAAAATTTAATATTAAATAAATAATTAAATATTGTGAACACAATTTTTATCTAAAAATAAAAAATAATTAATAAAGGAGATAAATAGATATTAAAATAACGTTGAAATCCTTATCAAATGCTCATTCCTAATGCCTATATACGTAGAATAAAAGGGAAAAGTTTATAAACAAATTGTTTGAATGGTATAGGGTCAACTTAATTGATTACTCGTTTAAGTAAAATGCCAAAATAATAAATTGACTACTACCTTGAGTCATAATGTTTACTACACATGTTTAAGACAAAAAAAGCTGGGGTGGAATTAATTTACATAATTAAAATAAGGAAAGATTTATTAATAAGTCAAATTTTAGTTGATTTTAAAGTCCTAGATATTATGAAGTTAATTAAATGGCTATTCCTAAATAGAAGGAAGCTAATAAATGAATATTCTTAAATTAAAAAAATAATTAAATGACTATTTTGTCTAGTGTAAGCTTTAATTTTGAAAGGTAAAAAAGGCGAACGACATTTCACTACGGGCTTTCGTCCTTTTGATATAGTATAGATAGATAGTCTCTGTGTACGTTCAAGTGCATGTACCCATATTAATGAGTATAAACTTTTTTTAATATGTAAATATTATTAGATAGTTATATAAAATTATAAATTAAAAGGTAAAGAATTGTTTTAAAAATAATAGATATTTTTATATTTAGCTAGCTCAATAATAGATGGCGAAATCATGTCCAATTGAAGTTTCAAATACGTTATTGTGATCTATAAATAAAGTAATAATTTGACTTACTTAAAAGGCAAAATAGCCTAGTGGACACTTCTACTTGTTCAGGTTTGACATCCCGGTCCTCCTACTTTGTGAAGTTTCAACCAGATAGCTGAACTCGATCAAAACATATGTTTTAAACACTTCTGACACTGCGTGTCGCTCACTCGAGTTGACATGGAGGACATATCAGATCCACCTCAGCTAAATTAAACCACGTCATTATTTATTTTTATAAAATATTATTTTAAAAAAGATCCAAGTTTCATCCTTTGCTACCACTGGCCTCCTTCTCTTCCTCTTACACCGTCGTTCACCACCCTCTATCATCTGCTTCCGCCTCTCCCTTCAACCAGGGATGCCTATCTCCTCGCCCAAAACCAAAACAACGAGCAAACCAGGGACGTAGAACAACAAGCAACATCACGAGCAAGAAACTCACTATGTATCAGTCCCTATAACTATGAAGAATTCCAAAATCCTCTGAAGAAAGAAAAAAAATTACATCTTTAGCTTCCTTCCACTTTCTGTTCATTGTCTCCATAGAACAAGACATCAAAAAGAATAAATTGTGGGTGCAATCTTAACATCCACTTAATTTAATGACCACAGTTATTCAAAGATCTGAAGGTGCACCCTCTTTAGTTGGGTCATCATCACCTAACAAGCGCTTCCTAATAGAAATGCTCCAATGGCTATCTCTAGTGGTTGCCATCAAAATTGCTTTACTGGGTCTTCTCGACATGGTTGAAACAGCCAATATGGTCAACTCACGGGCTAACTAGAGGTTTTGGATCTGTGGCGATGTCATGATGGATGAAAATATGGCGGGGAGGGCTGTGTTGCAGTGAGTTTTAGGTTAAAATAGGGGAGGGGAATAACGTGAAGAATTTGATTTTTTGTATTTTTCTTTTTCTTGTTATCTTTTTCCAATATTTTAATCATTTTTTCTTTAAATTTTTATGTTCACGCTCCTTATACGCGTGAAATACACGTATTTTCTCCAGTTCATCAATTAAGCTGCCACATAGACTTGGTCAATGGTCAGAGGGGTTTAAAACGCCGACTTTGAACAACTATAAGTGTCTGGATGAAACTTCGTTGAATATAGGGACCGGGATGACAAACACGAACAAGTACTAGTGTCTACCAGGCTATTCTGCCTACTT
>NW_017670238.1:1823424-1827929 GCF_001879085.1 Nicotiana attenuata
GTTGTCCCAAAACATTTTGCCACAGTATTCGTAACCGGGGGGGTTGTGGTGGGTGGTGGGTGGTGGGTGGTGGTCGGGGGGGGGGGGTGTTAATCTAAAGAGAGTTATAGTCCAGGGATAACAGGAACATCCAATAGTTTAGGTATAAAACTCGCAAAATGGTGATAGTTTAGGGGGATTTTAACATATTCACTCTTTTTTTATGATGGTGGCGCCCATGCCAGCTTGCGCGCACCTCGACTATGGTTATCTTGGCAATAATTATAAGGATAAACAAAAGAGAGAGTAGTATGCACTCATATAAAGTGAATTTGTAGAGTGTCTAGTTTTGGAAACAGAGTTGGAGTGTCAAGAAAGATAAACTATCACTAAAACATTATGCATCTGCAGCTACAAAAAGCATTATAGCTAAATATGAAAATTTCCGTGGCAAAATACTTTAGCCACAACATTTTTTCTGTTGCATTCATAGCAAAAGATGACGTAGCTAAAAGTCAGCTACAGACTTCACATGATCCGTAGCTACGGAGCTACGGAAATTTTTGGGTTGTAGCTGTGATGGTAAAAAAATTTTGCCACGAAAAATATACTTATAGCAAGTGACAGCCTGCATACTGCATGTAGAAAATATAATAAAGGCATTCTGCTTCAAAGTTTAAATGGCTGAATAGGGTATCCACCTACATTTGAATCTGATGACTTGCTTCTTTGGCTTAACCTAATTGACACATTTACAATATGGTTGCGTGTAATGTAACCTTGGTGGGAGATCGCCTCTACTCATTGCATTGTCAGTTTATACTACATGTTGGCTGTATTGTAGCCTTGGGGGGGAGATCACCCTGGACCATATATAGATACTAATGGGCAAAGAATAGATTATTAGTGCATAGAATTTATGAGTAGATTGGTACATTATAAGGTCATCCAATCATTTGATTCCTAGCGATGCTAAATTTCTACTATGACTCTGGAGCAGAATGTTATAAATCAATTTGGTGACCAAGCAAACTCAGAATCCAAAAAGTGCACCAGTAACTCCCCCTTAAAACACCTTTAGGGTTTCAGCCTCTCCGTTCACAAGAAGAATCTATCCACTTGTTCTTATTAATAACAGCTGGAGGCTACAAATCTTATGAAAATGCAACTTTTAATCAGTTATGTGCAGATATTGAGTGAGAGCACGATAGTACAATAGATTCAGATTCTTTAACGGAGGTCTTATCATTGTCATACAGAATATACATAGTGTATCTCTAAGGGTTCTCAGACAAGAGTTAAAACATTTTAGCCGGAAAGGTGAGCATATAAAGTACTATTTGCAAACCTTAGAAACGAGAATTTTGCAAGATTTAAGAACTAAGGTCCACTTTCTTGGACTGCCGTATATTTTGCTCTATATTATAACAACATACCCAGTGTAATTCCACTGGTGGGGTTAGGTGAGGGTAGCATGTACGCTGACCTTACCCTACCTTGAGAATATAGACTCTCGGCTCAAGGAAATTTTGCTCTATATTACATTACCCTTAATTGTAAATGAAAACAACTAGCTAACTTTTCAACTTTTAGCTAAACAAAAAGCTGGGGAAAGAGCACCTAAGAGTGTGACCTAGTGGTCAATGAAGTGGGTTGAAAATCATGAGGAATCAAGTTCAAATCCTAACGAAGGCAAAAACACTAGGTGATTTCTTGCCGTATGTCCAAACTTTGATAGACATATTTACCTGCTACTTGCACGATTATCAAAAAAATTGGCGAAAGAACAAGTACAAAACAAAACCCAAAAGCCAGATGCAAACGAAATAGGTATATATTCAAAGATTTTTGTGATTTTGGCCCTGTGTTATAGGAAACTCTGGTTTGTGGTAACAGATGCTCGTGGAAGAACCTATAGCCTCCAGCTGTTAAGAATTAAATTTCAGCTCTAAACACCCAGGGAGGGGGGGGGGGGGGGGAAAGAATCATGCATGTCATATAGGATTTTAGCTCCTCGAAACACTAGAAATTTATTCAATCTCTACAAAGAGCAAAACAAAACTTGGTTATTACACAACAATAAAACTTAATGAACAAAAAGAAAAGACCTGGAAGGACGAACATAAAAGAGGCAATGTAGGAGCATGGCCCATGGGGTACATGAAAACAACATTTCCAAAAGCTTTTGAGGTTGATAAGAGATAAACAAGTTTATGTGGAATCGAAAAACTACAATTACCTCCACTTCACAGTGAGCGGAGTGAACGGAAAACGCTATGAGATAGACCTCGAACAAGGGTTTTGACTTGAGAAGCCTTCAGCACAGACGATTGACCATGGTTTTGTTTTTCTTTTCTAATTTTCCGTTTTTTGGGAGGGACAAAGGGCAAATTTTACCCCTCAACTTTTAGTACTCCGCCCGGTTGACAATAAGTGTCCAATTTGCTTTTTTATTTTGGTTCAAAATAAGTGTCCAGTTATGTAATCAAGAAAAAAATCAATTTGTTTTTACAAAATAACCCCTATATACATATCTCTAAAAAGTTTTCTTACTCCTCACATTAAATGTTTAATTAGGGATAGTTTAGTCATACTAGGTATTTTTGTATAGGATTTAGTATTTTCTTAATGGGCGTGCTAAAAGCAAATTGAACACTTATTGTGAACCGGAGAGAGTAATAGGACAACTTTGTCCTCCATTTTGTTTCTGGCCCTAAATTGGGAGTCCGGAACCAAAGTAACAAATTAGACTCAAGAAACCAAAATAGGTGCTTAAAAAAAAAAAGGCAGCCGAATTTTATGTATAGCGCATATGTGCTCATTTGTTCTGATTTTTTGAATGACAACTCTAATAATTGTACGATAAAGCACTTATTGTATGCACATTTTTCAGGTGCCAAAGGCACTTATAGTTGCTTACTTAAGCCGGGCGTCCATTTTTTAACAAATCATTCTTGAGCAAATTTGAACCAATTTGCCAGTGTTCTTCAGCATCATTTATATTTGTCTTCATCTTCATCAATCTTTCCAAAGTTCTCTTTGAATCTTTATAGGATGAACGATGAGCAAAGAGTTGGGATTGCGTTATACTGGGGCGGCGAGACTATGTTGAAAAATAACTCGTGCACTATAGTTATTCTCCATATAGTATTGTTAAGTTGTCATTTATATTGGAGTACCACACATTAGTATATCTAATATGTAAAAGAATGAGTGTGAGTAAACGTTCGGTGAACTCTTAAGATAATCGCAAGATATCTGTATTTACTTACTCCATAAGGCGTGGCTTTTTATGCCGAGTTTAACATCGAAGACGATGAAACTCTGCAAGATTTTTCAAGGACTCCAGATGAAGACATGGATGTTCTTGTGATAAGCATGCTGGATATGTATGTAAAGTCCAAAGACATCAACATGACTGATGTTCCGCAAACTACGACTAACACTCAACCATCTGGAGATATTTTCGGATATGTCTTATCTGAACAGGTTTGAGATATTTTCGGATATGTCTTATCTGAACAGGTTTCGTATGAAAGAATTTGTCCTGATCTGAACGTATTTATACGGCTTAACGAGGAGCGAGGACACAACTTCTCGCCAATGCTACAGCATGGAGGGTCGACAAGTTACATAATTCACAGGCTGAGTGGTAAATACTTACTTACTTTGTTGTAGTGTAACTATTTGTTTTATGTGTATAGTAATAATAACTCATATATCTTTCGTACCGAGCAGATAATTTTTTTACTAGTTATGAACAAACCAACAGTGGTATTCTACCTACGTTTGGAGGGATGGATCATGTTGTCCATCCTCGAATAATCAGCAATTTGATAATCTTGGAAATTCTTCTGGTTTTGGAATGATAATTTGATGTTATAAACGTCAATACCACACAAGAGGGGGGGGGGGTGATTTGTGTGGTACCTAATTTTCGCGTTAGAAGAACCTGGTTCTTCTAAGTGTTCTAACTACAGCAGTTTGCGGAATAATAAATACTGAAAGTAAAGTGCACAGAGATTTTTACGTGGAAAACACCTGGCTCAAAAGGTGAAAAAACCACGACCTACTACTCAGTAGGATTTTCCCAAACTCCACTAAAATCACTGAGCCAAAAACTGCATTTACAAAACTCTTTGTAAACCTAAGGATTAACTCTAATCCCAGTGTAGCACACAGCCTCAACTGTTGCGACACTTTCAAGTTAACTCTAACTTGAATACTCAGAGTACCTAATACAATTGCTTCTAAGAAAGCTGAAAGGTACAATATGAAAACCTACTACAATTGAACTAGACTTAGAATAAACACAATGATGAAACTGGTTCTTCTATCTTAGTTCATGTAGCTTCAGACGTGCACACTTGTATCTCGCATATGTTGCTTGCAAATCAGACTTGATCTTTTTGCTCTCAAATATGCTTAACTTCTGCTTATGTGCATTCACCTGTAAAAGAGAACAATCGTTATATTTATAGAGTTAGTAATCAGAGTTTGATAAGAACTCGAATTGTGGATCCTTT
>NW_017670238.1:1831066-1891834 GCF_001879085.1 Nicotiana attenuata
TCCTTACTCAACCTATCAGAAGTGGCCCCAAATATTATGTCATCAACATATATTTGTACAACAAGAAGATCTTTACCTTTTTCCCTTAGGAACAAAGTGCTGTCAATTTTACCTCTTTTGTACCCATGCTCCAGAAGGAATTTTGACAATCTTTCATACCAAGCTCTTGGGGCCTGCTTGAGACCATAGAGAGCTTTATCTAGCTTGTATACATGATCAGGACATTCTTTACTTTCGAATCCTGGAGGTTGTCTCACAAACACTTCTTCTTTGAGATAGCCATTTAGGAAGGCACTTTTGACATCCATTTGATGAAGAGTGAATTCCATATGTGCTGCAAAGGCTATGAGGAGTCTCATTGCTTCAAGTCTAGCCACTGGAGCAAAAGTCTCATCATAATCAATGTCTTCCTCTTGACTATAGCCTTGAACCACCAACCTTGCCTTATTTCTTGTAACTGTTCCATCTTCATCTAGTTTGTTCCTGAAGACCCATTTTGTCCCAATGACTGACCTGTCTTTTGGTTTTGGAACTAAGTGCCAGACTTGGCTTCTTTCAAACTGATTGAGCTCATCTTGCATAGCATTGACCCAATCTGCATCTTGTAGAGCTTCACTCACATTTTTAGGTTCAATGAGGGACAGAAAAGCATCAAATTCACACAGGTTCTTCAGTTGTGATCTTGTCTTGACCCCAGATGTTGGATCATTGATGATGTTCCCAATGGGGTGAGAACTCAGGTACTTGTAAGATTTCCCCACCATCTGGTTCCTGCTAGTTTCTCCTTCATAGTTATGCTGCAGAGGAACAGGTTCAGGTACAGGATCCTTCAGATTGGTTCCCCCTGTCAGGTTGCCCTGGGTGAGAGGACCTGTTTTTTCTTACCCTACTCCTTCCTTTGATGCCACTTTGACTTGTGATGTGGCTTCAGTCAATTGTCTCACCAGTCCAATGGCTTCATCTTCATGTTCCTGTCTCTCAGAAAGAGTGTTAGATTCATCAAACACAACATGTACACTCTCTTCAACACATAGAGTTCTTTTATTAAACACTTTATATGCTTTGCTATGTGAAGAATATCCCAAGAATACTCCCTCATCACTTCTGGGATCAAACTTACCTAGGGAGTCTTTGCCATTATTATGCAGTAACTCATAGGGAGTTTTCTCTACAAGAGGTCTAGTCATGCATCTATTTATTATATAACAAGAAGGGTTTATAGCCTCTGCCCAGAAGCTATGAGGTAGTTTACTGGAAAGTAGCATGGTCCTTGCCATATCCTCAAGGGTCCTGTTCTTCCTTTCAACTACCCCATTTTGCTGAGGAGTCCTAGGGGCAGAAAAATTATGATCTATTCCATTTTCATCACAAAATTTAGCAAACTTTGCATTTTCAAATTCAGTTCCATGATCAGACCTAATGGATGCAATTTGATTTCCTAATTGTTTCTGGGTTTTTCTAATAAGAGCAGTGAACATTTCAAATGCTTCATCTTTAGAAGTTAGAAACAATACCCAGGTAAATCTAGAATAATCATCAACAAGCACCATTACATATCTTTTACCACCTCTGCTCATGGTTCTCATTGGACCACAAAGATCCATATGAACCAGTTCCAACGTCTTGGACGTACTTACCATTTTCTTAGGTTTGAAGGATGACCTTACTTGCTTCCCCCTTGCACATGCCTCACAAACTTTGTCTTCCTTGAACTTGATATTAGGTAACCCTATCACCAAGTCCTTGGAGACTAATTTGTTCAATTGATTTAGACTGGCATGGCCAAGTCTTTTGTGCCAAAGGAGGGGATCATTAATTAACACACTCAAGCAAGTTAGTTCATTTTCAGAGAGAGTTGACAGATCTACAATGTAAATATTGTTAACTCTCCTTCCCTGCAAAACAATCTTGTCAGTAGTAAGGCTAATCACAAAACATTTTGTGGAAGTGAAAGCCACAAGGTTACCTCTGTCACACAGTTGTGACACACTTATCAGGCTATATTTTAAGCCATCTATCAAATAGACATTCTCAATGGAATGAGAGTCTGTCTTTCCTACCTTTCCAACACCAATGATCTCACCTTTCTTTCCATTTCCAAAGGAGACATTACCTCCTTTTAGGTTCTCAAGTGAAAGGAACTGGTTCTTGTTACCGGTCATATTTTTTGAGCAGCCACTATCCATGTACCATATTTGGCTACTTCCCTTCACTTGGTCCTGCAAAAAGAAATCATGGGTTAGTCTTAGGAACCCAAACTAGTTTGGGTCCCTTTCTATGGGCAAAAGGATGAATTAAATTTTTCTTTGCCCAACCAGGCAGTTTGTGCTTTTCTTGAACAAAGGCTTTGTTCTTTTGACTGGCCTTTTCTCTTGCATTACATTCATTTTTGTAATGGCCAGTATTACCACAGTGTGTGCAGATCTTATTCTCAGGAAGTGTGAGATACTTGTTTTTGGGATCCCATTTTGGAGCTTGTGTCCCAAATCCAAGTCCTCTCTTGTTGCTACTATGATGTTCTTGCAGCCAGGAGAGTGCATCGGAAGCCTTGTTCCATTTGCATGTTCTGTCTAGTTCATGCTTTACCTTTCCTAAATCTTCTTTTAGGACTTTAATCAATTCATCTTTCTTGTACAGTTCATCTTTCTTTTTTCCTAGATTTTCTTCTAGGGTGAGAAATGATTGATCAGCCCTTTTCTTTTCTGTCCCTAACTTCAGTTTAATATTTTCAGATCTAAGTTCTAGAATCTTATTTCAAGTTGATGAACCTGGTTCTTCAACTCGGTATTTGTGTTATCACTCTCATCAGCCCTAGACTCTAACCTTTTACATTTTTCTTCTAGGATAACACATTCCTTAGACAGAACATCCTTCTCACTGTTTATTATTTCAGACTCATCTATGAAATCCATCAGCAGATTAGCCTGTTTTTCTTTAGACAAGAACTTAATCTTTTCTTTAAGGTGTAGAATACTTACCTCTTGTTCATCTTCTGATTCTCCGATGGCCATAAGAGCTTGCTCATCTTTAGCTTCATTTTCTGAGTCCTCATCTGATGTTTCTCCCCATGCAGCAACCATAGCTTTAGTTGATCCCTTATTCCTTTTTGGTTGAACCTGTTCCTTCTTCATGTTTCTTCTTTCTGCTCTTTCTTTCTTCCATTCAATCTCCCATTGAGGGAAGTTTCTGATGTGGTGATCAGTCTTCCCACACTTGTAACACCCCTCATTGGTTTGTTTCTCAGGAGCCCTAGGTTTGCTGAATGTTGTTCCTTTTGAAGCACCCTTTCCTCTCATAAGATATTTCTTGAAATCTCTGGTTATCATAGCCATTTCATCATCTTCAAGATCTGATCCTTCTGAAATTTTGAGAGCCAGACTTCTTTCTTTCTTTGGAGCATCCATCTTCATTGTTTGCCTTCTCAATTCATAGGCAGTGAGATTTCCAATCAGTTCATCCAACTTTAAAGTAGCAATGTTCTTGGATTCCTGAATGGCAGTGATTTTGCTTTCCCAGGAGATTGGCAGAACTCTAGTTAGAATCTTCTCCACCTTGTCTTCTTCCAGGATAATCCTTCCAAGAGACTCAAGTTCATTTGTCAGTGTAGTGAACCTGGTATACATTTCTTGGATAGTTTCTCCATCCTTCATAGTAAAATTCTCATATTGAGAATACAGCAGTGTTCCTGACCTCTTCACCTGAGGTGTTCCTTCATGAGCCACTTGTAAAGTGTCCCAAATCTCCTTGGCAGTAGTACACCCTTGAATCCTGCTGTACTCATCAGGACCAAGTCCACACACTAACCATTTCTTGGCTTTTGCATTTTTCTCCCATTTCCTTAGATCTTCAGCAGTACAATCTACTCTTGTCTTTGGAACATCCACTCCTTCAGCATTCTTCTTGGTTGTGGCTAAAGGACCATCAGTGATGATATCCCAAAGCTCATAGTCTTCGCCCATTATATGGTCCCTCATTCTGTTTTTCCACCAGGAGTAGTAGAGGCCATTGAAGAGAGGAGGCCTGGCAGTGGATTGCCCTTCCCAGTTCCCAGGTGGTGCACTCATGTTGATCTTTTTCTAAGGTGTTAACCTCTTCAAGGATCACCTGCTCTGATACCAATTGATGTTATAAACGTCAATACCACACAAGAGGGGGGGTGATTTGTGTGGTACCTAATTTTCGCGTTAGAAGAACCTGGTTCTTCTAAGTGTTCTAACTACAGCAGTTTGCGGAATAATAAATACTGAAAGTAAAGTGCACAGAGATTTTTACGTGGAAAACACCTGGCTCAAAAGGTGAAAAAACCACGACCTACTACTCAGTAGGATTTTCCCAAACTCCACTAAAATCACTGAGCCAAAAACTGCATTTACAAAACTCTTTGTAAACCTAAGGATTAACTCTAATCCCAGTGTAGCACACAGCCTCAACTGTTGCGACACTTTCAAGTTAACTCTAACTTGAATACTCAGAGTACCTAATACAATTGCTTCTAAGAAAGCTGAAAGGTACAATATGAAAACCTACTACAATTGAACTAGACTTAGAATAAACACAATGATGAAACTGGTTCTTCTATCTTAGTTCATGTAGCTTCAGACGTGCACACTTGTATCTCGCATATGTTGCTTGCAAATCAGACTTGACCTTTTTTCTCTCAAATATGCTTAACTTCTGCTTATGTGCATTCACCTGTAAAAGAGAACAATCGTTATATTTATAGAGTTAGTAATCAGAGTTTAATAAGAACTCGAATTGTGGATCCTTTGACAATTCGAGTCCAAGAACAACTCTAACTCCCAATCCATATTCTTGATCCGGATGTAATTCTCTTTTCATAAGGAGACTTCAACTCCTTATCCTATATGCAATCTTTTCGATCAGTTCAGAAGATATTCATCAAGATATTGCTGCTTGATCTCAAGGAGTTATCTTCTTCACGTGCATCTCATGTGTATGGGCCATAACAACTGTGTCTCCTTAGATGAACCTGGTCCTTCACTGAGTTCGTTTGTCATTCTTCAAAACTTCAACTGATCTTGGGCCAACATAATTAATGATGTTCCATCCGGGAGACTGCATAATATGCGATCTACAAATTATAAGTGGTAGGTTTAAGAGTTAAAGTTAGTATATTCCGTTGAGATTTACAGAAGATTAATTATTCGATTGGTTATGCAGGAAAAATGAGCAACATGACAGTCTTGTTCTAACTTAGTTGGGAGATGACGATATTTTGAATCAGGATATGGCATATGCACAGAGTGAGAAAGATGACAGTGAATATGACAACACCTGATGAGTTAGGCGATGGAGCACTCTTCATAGATGAGAGTGACAATAAGGAACCACCTTTTAGAGATGAGGGTGACAATGAGGAGCCAGATTTGAAAATGGAGCATGATTCCACCACTAAGCATGCTCCATATATGCAGACTCACCTACCGTGAGACCATAGGGTACTAGTCGTGTGTGCAATTTTATTCCAGGGAGATTCCCTACCTTGATCATTTGCCAGGGATGCTGGATGTGGATGCCCTCACAAGAGATCTTGATGAAATTTTTACAACAACATGGGATGAAAGTAGACGAACGGAGCTCCGCAAAAATACGTTTTTCAATGACAAGGTTGGCCTGAACAGGGCGGTGAAAATTTTCAGCATAAAAAACTGTTGTGAGATCGAGGTTGTTGAGTCATCTTAAAAAACATATAAGGCGGTTTGTCGCCGATGGGACGAAGGTTATAAGTAGATGCTTCGTGGGAGAAAGTTGAAAACTAATATGTGCGTGGTTCGAAAATACTTGTAATATTGACACATTCAATAGAAATCATTTTAACTTGAAATTTGATTTGATTATCCTTGATTTTACACATTGAATCGTCCATAACGTACAAGGTAAAGGAGTGCATAACATTAGTTGTGCAAGTATATAGGTGTACCACTACCAAAAAAGGTATATTTCGGGTTTGAACGTGCATTTGAGATTATTTATGGCAACTAGGATGTGTCATTTGCGGCTCTACCAAGGTACATGGCTACTTTGAAACACTTTAATCCAAGGACAGTTGTTGAATGCAAGCACAACCAGTGTCTTGAAATTCGAGAAAACATCTTCAGATAAGTGTTCTGGGCATTTAAACCATCCATCAATGATTTTATTCATTATCGGTCGGTGATCTCCATAGATGGAACACATGTGTACGGAAAGTACGATATAAAGATGTTGATTGTCGTTGGGACAGATGTTAATGGCCAAATATTTTCCCTCACCTTTGATATTTATGCTAATGAGAGTCAAAGACTTGAACAACAACAACAACGACGACGATCCAGTAAAATCTCACTATTGGGGTCTGGGGAGGGTAGTGTGTAAGCAGACCTTATCCCTATCCCGAGGGAGTAAAAGTCAAGAGACTTGAACATAGTTCTTAAACCACTTGAAAGAGCACGTTGTGAGATAACGTTCAAGTATTTATCTAATATCAAATCTTCACGATAAGATATCAAATTATGTGCGTGATTTGGATGAATGGAAGGAGTTATACGGCTACCAGCCTTACTGTGTTAGGCATTTGAAGGCCAACTTCTAGCGGGCTTATCCGAGCAAGAGGTTATACGATCAAATGTGGATCGATGCAATATATCATCAAGAAAGGAAATTCCTGATGCGTATGGAATTGATTGAGTAGGAAGACCAATGAGCTTATCCTGGTTGGCTGATATTAATGTGGAGAAATGGACTCTATATAAGAATGGTGGCAAAAGATAATAATTTTAACTACAAATGTCTTAGAATCTTTCAATGGGTTGTTATCAGTTCGTAAACTGCCAGCTGTTGGCATAGTGCAGATGTCATTCAAGCAGTTGGCAGAGCAGTTAGTTGATAGATCGCACAGTGCATTCTCCTTGGTTGAAATGGGTGTTCAATGTATGCCAAAATCGATGCAACGATTCGACCATCATATGAAGCGGCCGTAGTGGTATACATATTTTTAGTAATCGAAATACTTTTGAAGTTTGAACCAGTTTGCAAATAAAATAGCACGGGCTAGCCAATTTTCAGATTGGTCATTCAAAAATAGCTAGCGTTTGCAAAGTCATTGAAAAATAGCCACTATTTTGCTGCAACAGGGACCGGTCCAGCATAATATACTGGAGATCGGTGCACCTGTGTATGAACTTCTAGCATATTATGTTGGAACTCCAACACGCGGAAAGTTCCAGCATAATATACTGGAGATTAGAGCACCTGTATATGAATATCCAGCATATTATACTGGAACTCCAGTATATTATGCTGGAGTTCCAGTATACTTATGCTGGAACACTATTATAATATGATGGAGTTTCAGTATTCTTATGCTGGAACTCCATTATAATATGCTGGAGTTCTAGTATACTTATGCTGGACCTCCAGTATATTATGCTGGAGTATTTTCCGGATTTTGAACAGTGTTTTCGTTCAGATTTATCTTTACATGAAAAGTAGCTAAATTTCGATTACTTTTGAAACTATGGCTATTTTTGAATGACCACTTGTAAATCTGGCTATTTTTGAATTTCTCCCCAGTTTGCATCAAGGTTGCGATAATAATACTTACATCGTCAATGAGAGTACGCGATTATGTTCCTGTTGTAAATGGACGACTTATCACATGCCATGAAGTGCTTTGAGCTTACAGGGTTTGCAGCTATGAGGGATATTGATAGAGAATATAGTGTGGTTGCATATGCAAGCACCTATAGTGGGCACTTTCAACCAGTGAGTTCTGAGTTTTATTGGCCGCTGGAACCATTTGTAATGGTTTGTAACAAGGCATTTTATACCGCAAAGGAGTGCAAAAAAGAACACAGATACGGAATCAAACAGATGTTAGAAATAATGTATACGCCTGTAAATGTGGTCTATGTGCCCAAACAGGCCACAATCGCTATAAGTGTCCTATAGTGGGTTTGAGATGCGATAGTAATTCGGCACGTGGTGACAGTTCATCTAACCTTGGCATTTATCAGTGTTTGTAGCAGTGTGTTTGCTAGGTATAATTATTTATAATTGTGTGTTTGTAATATTCAATAAAATAAAAATATATTTCCAATATTTTTACTTCATTTAATACATTAGCACTGAAAATTCAAAAGACTACATAACATATAAGATTAAAATAACTAGACATTTTCATTCGTCGTTGTCGTTACTGTCAAGAACTATTTCATCTTTATTGTCCTCGAGGTCTATGTCTTCATTTTTGCTGTCTTCGTCTTCTTCTTCAGCATCTTCTTCGATCCGTCTGGACCCAGGGCATCATAATCTAGCCTCCAATTATCACACATTTTTCGTATTTTCTTCACTATAATCAATAAGATCACTTGCTTGATTTTTGCAATAATATGATACTCCAATGTCCAACGTCTATGGTAGATATTTGGTAGGCTCTCCCTCTCTAAAATTATTGAAAAAATCGGATAATCAAGATCTCTGTGCAATTTTTCATTATCTAAGCCCAATGTTGGTATTCATCCTATTGGAGGTAGTTAAGATCATACAGTGCATGATGAACGGCTACTGCCTTTTCCATCTCTTAGATCTACTTCATCAAATGCCGAATAACTTCTGGTTCATCCATGTGTTTGGCAGTTTGGAAGGTTGCCGATAATACTTGTGGTATGGCTAGATCATGCCAACGACATAAGACTTCATAATTGCACCTTTTTGAGTATATGGGTACCCACTGTGGGTTTCACCCCAAATTCGCATGCCTTCAGGCTTTGTAGAATGCCCCCCCCCCCCCCCCCCCAATAATGTGTTCTGCAATTTTTAGATTTATATGTATATGAATGAGTTTATTTTCTAAGGGACGTAAACCACTTATCATCTAAAAAAATCAGTATAGCAACCTAACATATTTTTTTCAAGAAAGCGATCATTGTGTTCACTTTCTCACCCATGGCATGTGATCTTTTGAGCTACCTTAACCCTTTCGCCTCTTCTTAAAATATTCATTAAAGGTAAGTGACATTTTGGAAAGGCTTAGCTAAATAAATAAATTCAAAAATAATTTGGTTCTATTTATCAAGATAAAAAATATAGGTAATATGATATGACGCATGTACAAGATGCGTTATTCAATGGTAGCATGAACATTATCGTACGTACTTCAGAAACGGTACAAATTAAATTCGTGCCTAGTCTTGTCTAATTGAAATGGCATATAAGCACTTACCATAAAGATTCTTTTACTTGTACAACATGGCGCATGTATAAGATGCACTATGCAACAACACCACAAATTTTAATGTGTATATTTCAAAAATGGCACAAATTAAATTCGCACGTGTCACGACTTAAAAAAAAAATTCCTCCGAATGAGTCGTGATGGCACCTAGTCTCTAAACTAGGTAAGCCTAACATAAACTGAAATAACATTGATATTTACTAACTTTAAATTAAATTACTCTGAACAAATTACAATTCCCAAAACCGGTGGTACAAGTCACAAGCCTTTCTAAGAGTAGTTATACAAAATAAATACATCACTGTTCCGAAATAAAAGGAACAAATGGAAATAAGTACAAATGAAGGTGACTACGAGGCCTGCGAACGCTGTAGCAGGTTTACCTTGAGTCTCCACTGCAACGACCCGCATAGCTACTACCCATCAAATACCTGGATCTGTACACAAAAATGTACATAAGTGTAGTATGAGCACACCACGGCGGTGCCCAGTAAGTATCAAGACTAACCTCGGTGGAGTAGTGACGAGGAACAGTCCAGATACCTACTGGTCAAATAAATTGAACATGATTTGATAATAAACTATCAACCTAGAAATGACAAAGTAATATCAACAGTAGGGAAAGAACAAACTACAATCAGTAGAAACAATAAAGAGAAACACAGGTGTATTGGGAAAAATTAAGTTTATATATGGAATTCAATATAAGATGACACATCATGACATGTGGACCAGTTAAAGAAGAATAAGTGATGAAGAATAATCAAAGAGGCACGAGCTTCAACAGGCACGGGCAGACATTCAGAGAAAAGGCGAGGAAGTCAGGTGCTCGAACCTCTTTATGATGGAAGAGAATGAATCTGATAGTAAATAAGGAATAGATACGTACTATTGGGCATTAAATATGGAAACGTTAAGGAATCTGTATTGAATCAAATATGATTGCTGATTGTAACGTTACATTAAATGTCATTAAATGCCATTAATTGACAATAATAGCTCAATTATGGAAGAACGAAACGTATTACTTAGAAATAGCTATAAAAGGAGAAGATTGATCATTTGTAAGGACACGAAATATCATCGGAATATACTGATTTATTTTGCTTTCTTCTGTTCATCCTATTATTAGCAAAAGTTAATTTCCTTTATTTATTTTTTGATTATCAGTAACCCGAGTTCTTCTAAAATAAAGCTTTGACCGAAATTGCTATTTTTGGTTAAACAAATTGGTTCCGTTACCAGGAATCTGATAACCGTTTACTTTCTTAATCAATTTTTTTTTATTCAAAAAACTTACCATGTCGAATAATAACGACAACAACCAACATGATCCTCAACATCAGGAAAATGATGCGGGTGACAGGACCCCGCTTCCCTCACCATGTGATTCACAACGACAGTCACGAGAAGGAACTCCTGAAGGCTCTGAAACAAATAATGGGGTTGCAAATCAAAACAGATTCGAGGCAAATTAAAATGCTGGAGTTGCGAACGAACAAGCGCTCGATGATGCCTTAAAAAACCTCATTGCTCAACAAGTCAGCAATGCTCTCCGTGCTTTTACCAGCCAATTGCCAGTTGTACCACCAACACCAACTCCGAATCAAAACACTCTGGAAAACCCACGTTCTGGGCTCGTAACTCAGGCATTGGAGGAACTCCAAGCGAGTCTCGCGACGGCGAACCAGGTAACATAGTTAATTCTGATTTACAAAATTTAGTTCTAACCTTGCAGAAGCAGCTCAAGGAGCAAAGCGATTGCATAGAGCAAATACCTGGAGTGCCACCTGTAATCAAAGGAATAGACATGGAAAGTACTCACAACAACCATGGAAGCCTAGTACAGCTCCGGTGCCGATCCCGAAGAGGTTCAAAATGCCCGATATTCCAAAATATGATGGCACAACTGATCCACGAGACCACGACTGCATTCACAACTGGTGTAAAGGGCAACGATTTAACCAAACAAGAAATTGAATCGGTGTTGGTTAAAAAATTTGGTGAAACACTCACCAAGGGGGCATTAACATGGTATTCCCTATTACCCGAAAATTCTATAAATTCTTTTGCTGAGCTTGCAGATTCTATTATCAAAGCACATTCGGGAGCTCAAAAAGTTGAAAAGAGAATGGAGGATATTTTCAAAATCAAGCAAGGAGATTTAGAGTTGCTTAGAGAGTTCGTGGATAGGTTCCAGTGTGAAAGAATGACGTTACCACGCGTACCAGACAATTGGGCAGCTATAGCCTTCACCAGTAATTTGAATGAAAAAAGCTCAGAAGCCACGAGGAGACTCAAGAAAAGTCTTCGTGAATTCCCAGCAATAAGATGGAATGACGTTTACAACAGGTATAGCACGAAGCTAAGGATAGAAGAAGATATCATCTCACGGTCTCAAAAAGAGGAAAAGGTGAGTTCGAGACGGGCGGAAACCGAAAAAAGGTCCGGTAAAAATAGATACGAACCATATATGGGCCCAGCGGGAAAATATTCACGATCAAAACAGGACAGTTCAAGGTACGATCGTAGATCGAGGAATAGAGAGTCAGGTTCATCATCAAGGTTTGGGAATGATCGAAACACGCGAGAGTCGCGGGATGATGATAGAAATTTGAAGGCAAGATTTGGCGGTTATAATTTTAATGTAAGCACTTCCGAGCTCGTAGCTGTTTTAAGAAGCATGGGTGATAAGGTGCGGTGGACAAAAGAAATGAGATCAAATCTAAACAGGCGCAATCCTGATCACTGGTGCGAATTTCACAACGATCATGGTCACAAAACGGCAGATTGTAGGTTGCTACAAGGTGAAGTTGATCATCTATTGAAGCAAGGGTATCTCACCGAATTATTCAGTGAGAAAGGTAAGCAAGCATACATGAACAATAGGCAGGATCCCCCTAAACCGCGTTCTCCCAAAAGGACCATTAATGTTATAAGCGGAGGTGAAGAAATTAATGGTGTGACTTACACAGCAGCCAATAAAGTTTCAAAAGTTACAATTACCCACGGGAAGCGGGTTAGACATGTTTTGGAGGAAGAAAGTATTACATTTGATGATGCAGATGCGGATGGCGTGTTAACTCCACATAACGATGCACTGGTAATATCTCTACTTGTACATGATACTAATGTGAAATGAGTTTTGATTGATCCAGGTAGTTCCGTGAACATTATCCTGCTAAGAGTACTACACGAGATGCAAGCTGAAGATAAACTAGTACCAAAGGCGCATACCTTGTGTGGATTCGACAACTCAAGCTTTGTGACAAAAGGGGAGGTAACGCTTACTACATTCGCAGAAGGTGTTGTCAAGGATACAAAATTTCAGGTGGTGGAGTTGGAAATGGCTTACAATATGATTCTCGGGAGATCATGGATCCACGAGATGGATGCCGTACCGTCTACCTTGCATCAAGTTATCAAATTTCCATCACCATGGGGAATATGTCAAATCCGTGGGGATCAACAGACATCCAGGAGCATCAACTCTGTAGCAGATTCAAGTATGAGAACTGAAGAAAAATAGCAATAACATAATCCAGCTGAGGATACCACAACACAAGCCTCAACTGAACAAGGGCGAACAGATATGGACTCAAGACCCGATTCCATTCAAGAACCAGAGGAAAATGAAAATATCAAATCAACGATTGAAGAACTGGAGAGTGTAGAGTTATTTACACAATGGACCGAAAGGAAAGTCTACGTAGGGGCCAACCTAAGCCCTGACATGAAAGGTAAGTTGATTGAATTTTTGACAACTAATGTGTATTGTTTTGCTTGGTCCCATTCTGATATGACAGGAATACCACCGGAAGTAATGACTCACAAGTTAAATGAAGACCCATCATATCCACCTGTCAAACAAAAGAAGAGAAAGCAAGGGACTTTTAAAAATCAGGTGATTCAAGATGAGGTTTGTAAAAAATTTTAAAAATTGGGCTTATCCGCGAGGTAAAGTATCCTAATTGGTTAGCTAATATTGTTGTAGTACCGAAAAAGAATGGTAAATGGCGAGTTTGTGTAGATTACACAGACCTTAACAAAGCTTGTCCTAAAGATTCTTTTCCATTACCACATATAGATCAACTAATTGATGCTACTGCAGGACATGAGTTGTTAAGCTTTTTAGATGCGTATTCAGGATACAACTAGATCAAAATGGACCCCCTAGATGAAGAAAAAAACTTCATTTATCACAGACAGGGGGACTTACTATTATAAGGTAATGCCTTTTGGTCTCAAAAATGCTGGTGCAACGTATCAAAGATTGGTAACCAAAATGTTCCAAGAACATTTAGGAAAAAACATGGAGGTCTACATAGATGATATGCTCGTTAAAACTCAACATTCAGGGGACCATATATCGCACTTGTCCGACACGTTTCAGATCTTGCGAAAATTCAATATGAAACTAAATCCTGAGAAATGTGCATTCGGCGTTTCATTAGGTANATTCAACTATTCATGAAGTAAAAAAAAGCATTATGCAAAATAAAAATGCAAGTTATTCAGTAAGTCCTTAAAATGTAAAGGCAAGAATAAATAAATAGAAGTTCAAAAATAGCCACAAAAACTTCTTACAATTAAAAAAACTTAAAGACTAAGTATGAACTTAGTCATTAACGTTGCTTATACAAAATGCCCCGAAAAAGGTCCGGGGACTTAATGTTTCCAAACCCTCAAAAGGACCAAGGGTAACAACCATTTTTCACGAAAGAAAAAAAAAGAGTCACATATCATTGACTTGTCACTGAGGAGTTGAAGAAGGAACCAAAGTAGGATCATCAGCAGGAGCGGGTTCAACTTGGCTCGTAGGATCATCAGCAGGAGTGGGTTCAACATGACTCGAAGGAATTGGAGTACTCACCATACCCATATCATCTCCAATGTGTTCAGAAGTTTCAGCCCCGGGAGAAGAAAAATCTTGACTCTGCTGAGTTTTTTCAATAGTCTCTTTGATTTTGGCTAACTCAGATTCCAAGTTAAAATTCTCCTAGCTAACTTCAACAAGGGTATCATGGCGAGAATTTAAAAACGCCCAACTCACTTCAATTGCGGTTTTATCTTCAAGAATCTCATAATCTCTTTCCCAGTCAGCAATTTCATTTTTTAGCCTCTCATTCTCAGCCAAGGCAGACTCATAGAAGTTTGAAGAGAAGCATGTGAAACTTTCTAAAAAAACGACTTTTTACAGAAGACTCCCGANATGAGCGGGAGTAGAAAAAGAAGCAAGGGGTGCTTCATCAGAAATTGGTCCTAAACTTTCACTACCAAACCCGCAGTTAAAAAGCTGCTCAATAGAATCATGAGCAGCAGCGGGAGCATCATCATCAGAAATCATCAACGAGGCTTCAACAGACTCGATGAGAGGAATAGAACGAGGGGGAGATGCTTTATCATCAGAAATAATTCATCTTCGAGCTCGTGGTCTTTTTATCAAGGAACCCCCGTCTTCCTCGTCTTCAGAGTCTTGGTCAACAGTAGCTTTTCTTTTCGATGAAGAGCCCAAAATTATGTCTTGTGCCCTTTCCAAAGAAATTCGAGAAGCTACGACAGCCTCAGCACTAATACCTCGAATGGCAAATCCTGATAAAAAGAAGGATTAAAATAAGTTCTGGAAGAAGAAATAAGAAAAGTTATAAAAAAAACTCTTACCGTGAATTTTCACTTTCCAACCAAATCGTTGAGAGAGAGTTTTCCAAGATCTACCCTCCATTGGGGCTGTATTTAACAACTTTCCTACCCAACCACGGAAATTGGGAATTTCATCAACAACTCCCATGATTGCTGGAAAAGAAAAGGAAAAGTAAAATAATGATCATCAAAATTGAGGAAAAAAAAGGTACGAGAAAGTTATTAAAAGAAAAACTCACGTGCAAAATTCCACTTCTCAGGGAAGGGAACATTTCCATCACCCACTAAACCAACAGTGGGGGCAACAACAAACCTGGCGTACCACCCACGGTCCTTATCGTCTTCTAGATTAACCAGGACTCTTTTGCTCCTTGCTACTAAAGTAAAAACTCCTTGGCGAAAGAGTTTGGGAGAGTAAAGGTGAACTAAACAAGAGAAAGTAAAAGGCACGCCAGCCATGTTGGTCAAATGCCTCAAATAGGCAACAACCCTCCACACTATAGGGCCAATTTGACCTAAACAGACGTCAAAAAAATGACAGAATTCGAGGATAACAGGGTCAATAACAGGTTTGAAACCTAATGTGAAAGGGTATGTATAAACAAAAGAAAACCCAATTAAATAAGAGGTGATTCTTTGATTCGCATTGGGAGTTATAATAGGGAAGTCATGACTCCAATGGCAGTCTTTACGAACTAAAGAAATCAGACCTTCAGTAATCTGAGTTGGGTAGATATCAGCACGATCTAAGGAGGACAATTGGTTTCTAAGGAATTCTCTATCATTATAGAAAGAGAGTTCCGCAGGAACTATTTCCTCCACTAAAGGTTCACGAAGAGGTTCAGAGGATTCTTTACCTCTAGAAGAAGACCTTTGAGAAAGAGAAACTCTAGTTCTAGATAAAGGAGTAGAACTCGATGAAGGAATAGAAGGGATTCGTGATGAAGAAGACCCTAAACTACGTAGCCTCCCTCCTCTCCTACTTCTAATAGGAGTAAGAGAAAGGTTGTCAACAATGGGGACTCTTCGAGGATTAGGGTTTGAAGAAGACATAGTATTACGAGGAAGAAGAAGATTAGAACTGAATACTCTGAACTTTTGTGAAAAGGACAAAAGGTAAAAAGTTATATTTATAGTCAGAAGCAACCGTCAAAGGAAAAAGTGAAATGATGGAAACATCATAATGAAAACTGACGCTTCGTAATTGGTAAAGCCGTACAAAAGCCTTAAAAGCGCTGAAGGGTTGCAGAGTCAACCATGAGATGCCACGTGTCGTGGACATTAAATGGAAGAGACAGTTGAAGCATCAGTTCCAGGGAAAGATTAAATGGCGGCAAATATTCCCGCTTTAATGAGGTCCACTTTCCAAATATTCTATTGATGAATAAATGGCAAGTGGGGGGACTATCTGTATTGGGAAAAATTAAGTTTATATATAGAACTCAATATAAGATGACACGTCATGACATGTGGACTAGTTAAAGAAGAATAAGTGATGAAGAATAATCAAAGAGGCACAAGCTTCAACAGGCACGGGCAGACATTTAGATAAAAGGCGAGGAAGTTAGGTGCTCGAACCTCTTTATGATGGAAGAGAATGAATCTGATAGTAAATAAGGAATAGATACGTACTATTGGGCATTAAATACGGAAACATTAAGGAATCTGTATTGAATCAAATATGATTGCTGGTTGTAACGTTACATTAAATGTCATTAAATGCCATTAATTGACAATAATAGCTCAATTATGGAAGAAATGAAATGTATTACTTAAAAATAGCTATAAAAGGAGAAGATTGATCATTTGTAAGGACACGAAATATCATCGGAATATACTGATTTACTTTGCTTTGTTCATCTTATTATTAGCAAAAGTTAATTTTCTTTATTCATTTTTTGATTATAAGTAACCCGAGTCCTTCTAAAATAAAGCTTTGACCGAAATTACTATTTTTGGTTAAACAACAGGTGGAAACGAAAGATAACCAAATAAATTAACACCAACATAGCTGAAACACAGACAAGTAAAAATGTACTCAAACAAGGAAGGCGATGTCAGCTTAATAAATCATATCGTTTCTGATGCAAAATTTTCAGCCATCTCAAACTCGATGTCTCATATCATAACCTCAATTACCAAACTTTAAGCACACCCCGCACCTTGTGCCCACATATTTCTATCTCACTTTACACAACAACGTTCTCATGTTACTCAGTTCTTAGGGTCCATAACCAATGCAATTTAAGATGTTCAAGGAGTCTGATTTACATAACATAAAGTAGAGTACAACTTCTAAACAAATTAGGAACCCAGCAAGAAAAGACGAAGTTATTTTTAGAAATCATTTGGATAAAGAAAGTACCATTTTCAATTAAAGTACAACATCGAATGGATCATGACTTTTAACAAGGGATTAATAAATTAACTTAGTAAAAATTCTATTTTTAAGTAAAATACAACCTCAGACGGTTTAAGAAAATTTAATTGAGTAACTAATTGAATTGAAGATGAAACAATTATTGACATTTGAAGTATTGAAAAATATGTATATAAATACGGCGAAGTATTGAAAACCCTATGGGGTTCCACCACAAAGGATCACATCGGTAAAGGAATCTGAACAGTTAAAACACTTGAATTGGTAATGATAAATAAGCATAGCAAACAGAAAGTGCACGACATCACCCTTCGTGCTTTTACTCTCGTTCTCACCATAAGAATCAATATATTCGGCACGGCATCACCCTTCGTGCTTTTACCTCATATATCATGGCACGACATTATCCTTCGTGCATTATCACTCATATCATGGCACGACATCACCCTTCGTGCTTTTACCTCACATAATCATGGCACGACATTATCCTTCATGCATTATCACTCATATCATGGCACGACATCACTCTTCGTGCTTTTACACTCACTCACAAATATCACGCACGGCATCACCCTTCGTGCTTTTACACTCACTCACAAATATCATGCACGACATCAACCTTCGTGCTTTAACACTCTTCCTTACCCAAGCAACAATCACAAAGCAATTCGGGCAAGGAAATCAATAAAATCACAATACAATCCCGGCAAGGGAACAATAGTATAATAACAATATCCCGGCAAGGGAAACAAGATCATAAGTAATAACATCCCGGCAAGGGAATCAACAATAACCGATCTCGTCCCAACAATTAACTTCACAAAATGAATCCCAACTTGAGTCACTACTCAACAACGGTCAAATACCAGGAATTACCATAAGCTTGGTCCAACATGAATACTCATCGAGTCAAGCATGAATAGTACATAATAAGGATCACGAAAAGAAAACCAAGAAGCACACTACCCTTAACAAAGCAACAAGACGTAATAAGCATGTAATAATTACACCGGTAACCACAACAAAGGGACATGTAACATATTTGCACGAAGTCATAGGGAAACTCACAATCAAGAAGTATCAAAACAATAAGGAAGGCAATCACTTCAATTAAGGCAATTAAGGGTCAAGTAACACGTAAGAATTAGAGGGAAGCTAACAACATCATATGGAGCATATAGAGGCAATTTAAGCAATTAGGAAACCTAATCATGACAGAATACTTTCCACATAATGAACATAAGGACCTAAGAACCCTAGAGGCAAATTTCCCACAAATAAGTCCGAGCACACACTCGTCACCTCGCATGCACGGACTACAATTAGCATAGAAGACTCAAATCCTAAGGGGAAGTCCCCCACACGAGGTTAGGCAAGATACTTACCTCAATCTGGACAATTCAATACTCAATTTAGCTTTTTCTTTACCAATTCATCAACGCTCGACTCAATCTAGCCAAAAACGACTTGAATACATCTAACAATACAAGAGAAAACAATTCCAATTAACAAAACTATGATTCTTATACAATTTGCAAAAAGTCAACTCCCCGGGCCCGCCCCTCGGAACCCGACAAAATTTACAAAAACCGAATACTCATTCCGATACAAGTTCACCCATACAAAAATTATCCAATTCCGATACCATTTGGCCCTTCAAATCATCATTTTATATTTTTGAAAGATTTCACAATTTTTCCCAAATTCCATCCCAAATCACGAATTCAATGATAGATTCATGTATTTTAGCCAAATCCGAGTTAGAATCACTTACCCCGATGAACTTCTTGAAAAACCTTCGAAAAAGCGCCAAGATCCGAGCTCTCTAGGTAAAAATATGAAATAAAATCCTAAATCTCGTATTTATAGTGCACCTCCCAGATTTCCATCACCGCTGACCGTGAAAAAACCACCGCTGACCGCGGTACATCCACTGCTACAGCGGAAAATATTGATTGCAGTGACATGCTTTAGTATTTTGGCCGTAACTTTCTCTACATATGTCCAAATTGTGATTTCTTTAGCTTTCTTAGACACGAAGGGCTACAACTTTTGTTTTTGAATCATCTCAAAATTCCTTGTAGATCAAAAGATATATGCTTCCGAAGTTAGACCAGTGAACCTGCAGATTCTTCCTCACCATAGACCGCGGATCATTTTCCACCTCAGCGGTAATCCCACCGCCTCAGCGGAAAAACTTCCGCCTCAGCGGTAAGACTTTTGCCCCCAGCAAAGATTTAAGCATCAGAATCATTTTCTAAGTTCCGGAATGTCCGGACTCGCTCAAAACTCACCCGAAACTCATCCGAGGCCCCCGGAACCTCAACCAAATGTACCAACACATCCCATAACATCATACAAACTTAGCCCCAGTCTCAAATCACGACAAACAACGCTAAAACCATGAATCAGATGCCCAAACGCATGAAAATCACTATGAACTTCAAGAACCTCTAGAATTGCAACCAAGCGTCCGAACCACCTCAAATCAACTCCAAACGACACCAAATTTTGCAGGCAAGTCCCAAATGACATAACGGAGCTGTTCCAACTTTCGGAATTGCATTCCGAACTCGATAACACAAAAGTCAACTATGGGTCAAACCTCTTCATTTTCCAAACTTCAACTTTCTCGACTTTTACCGAAATGCCTCAAATTACCCTACGGGCCTCCAGATCCAAATTCGAACCTACGCCCAAGTACAAAATCACCATATGAAGCTACTGACATCATCCAAAACTCATTCCGGAGCCGTTTACTCATAAGTCAAGTTCCGGTCAAATTCTCTCCGCTTAAGCTTCCAGAACTATATTCCTTCTTTCCAATTCGACTCCGATTCATCCGGAAACTGAATCCAAACCTGCACACAAGTCGATATACATAATGTGAAGCTGCCTTTGACCTCAAACTGTCGAACCGGACGCAATTGCTCAAAATGACCGGTCGGGTTGTTACATCGCGTTGTCTTGTCCAACTGAAAAGGCATATAAGCACTTGTACCGTAAAGATTCTTTTACTAGTACAATATACTTTATTTACAGTATGCGATATACAATGACACATCGAATATTCTTTCTAGGTTTGGACTTCCACTTTCCTTATCTTTTTTTAACTCTTTATTCTTATCATTGAAGGGTTGTGACTTGTTAGGTTTATTAATAAATCTAAAGATTAACGACCAAGAGTTGATTTGAGTGAAAAAAGGTAAGAGAGATGAGAGTATTAGAAGGAAAAAGACAAATTTGAGAGATACATAATTCTTCTAATCTTTGTTCAAGATATTTCAAATAGGTAGTTATAGTGAAAGGAGGCAAGCTATGACTCAACAACTTGAAAAGTCTAACTTACAGTATACCGATTGGAAGGAAGACAATGGTAAAGTTATTTTCAAACAAGAGCTAAAGTGATGTCCGCAATTTATGCCCTTAGAATTAACAAAGAGTTTGGCTATAACTCAATTAGTACTTATATGGTTGAATAGTTGAACTTGCCTTGTGTTGAACATACTGAACCCTACATGTTGGGAGGAGTAAGGGTAGATAAAAGAGTGTTATTACTATTCTCTATTGGAAGGTATGAGGATGCGATCTGGTGTGATGTGATTCCCATGAGTAATTATCATATCTTGTTGGGAAAGCCATAGTATGTCTACATAAGAGCTTCATATAACATGAAAAAAAATAGATACTCTTTTGAGGTTAATGAGAAGAAATTCATTCTTGAACCTTTGGCTCCCTCACAAATTTGTAAAGATGAAAAGACTATTAAAGAGAATATGGAAAAATTTGAGAGAGAAAAGAATGAGGGAGTAAGGGAGTGCATGTCAACATCCCAAGAGAGAAAAAAAGTTGTGTTTAGTGAAGAGAAATGGATGTCAAGTGAGAAAAAGAATGAGCTTGAGGGAAAAGAAAAGAGAGAAGGCAATGAGATACTAAAAGTCAGTGAGCTAGAGAGAGAAAAACAGGAGGGTTTGAGTGTAGAAAAAGAAAAAAACTTTAGTGAGAGAAAAGAGGCTAAGGGTGAGAAAAAAGTTAGTCTTGTGATAAAAGCCAAAGAGAGTGTAAGCAAGAAAAAAGTTTCTTTACTTCCTAACCCATTAACTCTTTCTTATTTTAGTTTTTGTGATTTTGTGCAGCCATATGTGGAAAGACCTTTTTAAAAGGGGAGGTGAGACACAAGAGATGGTATCAAAGGATCCAATCGGATTCCAACATGAATTTAGCGAAATCAATTCTTGTTGGATGGTGGAAGATAAAAGCCTGGTTAATTTCTTTGTTGTTGAACCTTTTGACTATTGTGATCCTTATTTACATGTTTATAACATGGAGTTCCCTAAAGGCATTGCTAAGTTAGAGTCATTGCATAAAATAATAAAAGGTTATGTTGTTCCATTAGTAAATAAGTCCAAGTATGGTATGTATAATTCATTTATTCACATTCTTGGCCTTTCTAGAACACCTAAGGTATTTTTGGAGGCCATGAACTATACTCTTATTACTTATGTTGGTGACTTTATAATTTTTGTGGATGATGATATTTTGATGCATATCAAGTCATTAACTATAATATCTAAGTTCAAATGCAAGAGTAATTTACTTCCTTTTGAAATTGCGTATGACATAGATGATTATGCATTCCAACTTGGTGGAAAGAGGCATGAAATTTATGAGAAGAGGCTTGCTAATGAGTTAAATGTTCTTTCTTCTCTTATTCAAGTGTCTAATGAGTTTACATGTGATAAATTGCTAGAATGTGAGTTTTGTTGTTTGATGGGAAGTCATTCCTCTAGTCATGTTGATTGTGAGCCTGTAAAAGTACTTGCTACTTGTAAAGAGGATATGCATGATTATTGTGACATTAGTGATCAAATACTCTTTCATGAACCTATCTATGACTCTATCTGTGACAGTTTGAGCAATTATGTAGAATCCATTGATGTTGCGAATATTATTGGGGAAAGTTATAATCATGAGCTTGAATGTATTGAAATTTTTATTTTGGAATTTGTGGGTTCTTCTGACCTTTATGAGAATTTATGTGCTTTTTTGAATAACTTACATGTAGAAGAATCCATGAGATTTATAATTGATACTTGGCTATATCATAAAAGTATCTTATTTGATATATGTGGTAGAGATACTTGTGTTAAATGGATGCATGGCCAATATTTTGTAATTTCTTTGGCATGCACATGTTTGAACTACCTTATTGACAAGATCGCATTACAAATTTCATTATATAGTGCATCTAAGAGAGGTTGTTATTGGACAAATCTAAGTAGGCATAAATTTTATTGGAATGATGATTTCCATATGCTTTATAAATGAGTATTTACACCTATAAGGCTTAATTGGGTTAAGTGGACACATGGTCACTATCTTATTTTATTCCTACCATTTTTTTAGATTAGTGGATGCCATTTACTAGTGCATGTTTTCTTTTTCTTGCAAGGTCGAAATTAGAGGACGAACTTTCTTCAAGAAGAGGGGAATGATAGCATCCTAGGAAGCTCAAATCTATTCAAGGACAAAAATGAAGTCTTGGAATCTCAAAGAGGGTCTTTACCAAGATGTCAAGCTAAAGAGTTGCAAAACAAGGTCATTAGACTTCAAGTGCAAATAAAGAAGTTGTTAATTGGGATGAAGAGCTCAAGGATAAAGGATATGAGCTGGCTAGGTATTACAATTATTTTATGGACCAAATTTATGTCCAAGAAGAGGAGGATAACATCCTAAGAGACATCCTTTCAAAAAGGTCCTAGTCAGTCCACTTTTGGACCAATTTGGCACCTAAAATGTATCTAAACTTGCATCCCATGAAGTCCTACATAAAGCCACATTTTATAACATAAAAAAGACTTACTTGATGTCCAAGAAGGGTACATAGGCGTGCTAGATGTTGAGTACAAGTTGGTGCCAAGTTGCTTGCAAATTTCCTTCAAGATTTTCAAGATTCTATCCAAGATTGGTTTGGGACTTATTTCCCTATATTTTGGGACTATATTTATTGCTTTTCTAGTTAGTTAAGGTTATGTTTTCCTTGTCCTAAGATTGTTGGATTTACTTTCCAAGAATGACTTGGTTTTTGCTTCCTAGTATTTTCCTTTTCCTAAGGTAGTTAGAGTTGTTGTCCAAAGTAGTTTAGGACTTTATTTCCTTATTTTTTTAGCCTTAATTTAGTGACTCTCTCCTACCTGTATAAGGGGTGTCTTCTTTGTTTTTAGACTTAGATTATTCAGAAAATTATAAATAAAAATTGTGAGATTTTTCTTACACTCTTGTGGGTGGCTACTCTTGGATTTATTATTCAACCTTCAAGACTCAACTTAATGTGGTAAGATGAATTCTTCGAAATCTTAGATCATTTCTAGGTATTCAAGAAATGTGATAAGTTTAGGCTTATTGTTGTTCATGTTATTCGAAAGGGTCGGGTTTCACAATCTATCTCTTGTTTTAACCTCTACTAAAGGCGATTAGTTCTTCGTTGGCTAATTCTTGTTGTTAGGATTAACCTTCAAGAATAGACTTCTTGAATTCAAGAAACTCTTTCTTGAATTCAATCTATCTTTAATTTTTGCCTTTTTCGTTTCTTTATTTTCTTTTAGCTTCCGCACGTTTCTTGATTTTCTTTAGTAGTTCTTGGACCCCTATCGTGCTGTTATCAAAACCTGCATCCCAGTTAGCTCCTAAATGGGGTCATGTGTCTCCGATAGACGGTTATCATAGTCTCCTGTCTCTGTGATAGACGATGAAGAAATCTAAAAAATATACAAACATATTAGTTATTAGTTACTAATATTTAAATTAAAATGAATTAATTATAATATTATTATAGTCAAACTTGTGTTTCAGTGGGCACCGGCACAGGCTCATCGACGGGAAGCTCGAGGGAAACTCCAAAGTAGACTGGACTAGAGAAAGCCTGTGAAGTCTCCAGCGAAGGTGATGCTCCTTCAATAGATGATGAAAATATATCATGTTCCTGCTATAAAATAATACTATACCATAGTTATATTTTAAGGATCAGTAGGAAAAGCTGCTAACATGATTAGAACCGTAGCTCAAACGCCTACCACTGCGCACATCTCGCATCGGACAATCCTCCGCATCCCTCGATGTGCCTGGACGATGATCCACATTCTTCGATGTGCCTGGAACATCAACAGGAAAGTAGTAATCCCAATCATTGTTTAACCAAAAATTAGATTTTAGGTCAAAGTTTGAATTTAGAAGAACTCGGGTTACTGATAATCGGAAAAGTATATAAGAAAGAGATTTTGAATGATATAATCAGAAAGCAAAAAAAACAAAGTTTATTCCAGTAATATTTTCTCGTGTCCTAGAGATGTTGTGACTTTCTCCTTTTATAGTAATATTAAGAGAAAGTGTAATGCCTTTGTCTTAATGAGGCAATTACGATCAATAAATGACATTAAAAGAAACGTTACTCAATCATTCATATTAAATACAAATTCTCTAACGTATATGGCATTTAATACTGAATTTGGATTCTTTTTCGCTATCAGATTCATGTCTTCAATTCCTTCTGATCTTCGAGCTTTAAATGACTCGAACAGGTACGAGTCTCATTTCATTTGAATAATAGCTCGTGCCTTTAAGTATCTTCTCTCCCGCATCTGTTGTTGCTCGTGCCTTCTAACTGATTACCACACTTTGACTATTTGACCGGTCCACGTGTCATGACACGTCATCTTCAATATTTAAATTCAGTTTTTTCCCAATACAGATAGTCCCCCCACTTTTCATTTATTTATCAATTAAATATTTGGGAAGTGGATCTTCATTAAAAAGGGAATTTTTGCCATAATCAATGCTATGACAGTACTAACGCTTCAGTTGTCTTTTCTATTTAATGCATTGCATACGTGTCACCTTCTCATTAGCTCTGCAATTTCTGCAACCTTTTTTCAAGGCTTCTTCAACTCCACTATTCACGAAGTGATAGTTGCCTTTATTATAGGCTTTCCATCATTACACTTCTTAGTCTTTGACGGTCGCTTTTATATAAACTTAACCCTTCTTCCACAAATTTTTACCACGATCGCCCATCAGTATAAATTCAATTTTTCCTTTCACCTTTTACCACATAAAACTTTTTCCTTGAACGCTTGAATTGTGCGAATCTCTGTTTACTTCTTTCTCTTCTTCATCATGTCTTCTTCGAACCCTAACCCTAAGAGAGTTCCTATTATAGACAATTTTCCCAATGCTCATGTTAGACATAGAAGAGGTGGGAGACTTCGTAGTTTAGGATCCTCTCGTGGTGGTGGTTCTGCCATGCCTTCTCCTAGCCCTGGTTCTTCCTCTAGAACTAGAGGTTCTTTTTCTCAAAAATCATCTTCTAAGAGCAAGGAGGCCTCTGAACCATTACAGGAACCCTTGGTAGAAGAAATAGTTCCTAACGATTTATCTTTTCAGCATGATAGACAATCACTTCAGACCCAAATTTCTGGTTTGGATCGTGTTGATGCTTACCCCACTATGATTACAGAGATTTTAGCTCCCATAGTTCGCAAAGATTGTCACTGGAGTAATGATTTTCCCATTGTAATCCCCAATCCAAATCAGAGGATTACTTCATATATGACTGGATTCTCTTTCGTTTACACATACACTTTTACTCTTGGGTTTAAACCAGCTATTGACCCAGTAATTCTCGATTTCTGTCGTTTCTTCAAAGTTTGTTTAGCACAGGTTGGCCCGCTTGTATGGAGGGCTGTTGCTTGTTTAAGGCATCTGGCCAATTTAGCAGACGTTGATTTCACCTTTCCCCACCTAATTCATCTATACTCCCTTAGACTTTTTCGTAATGGAGTCTTTACCTTAGTAGCTAGGAGTAAGAGAGTTTTGGTAAGCCCAAAAGATGATAAGGATCGTGGCTGGTATGCCCGATTTGTTGCTGCTCCCACAGTTGGTTTAGTGGGTGAACAAAACGTTCCCTTCCCTGAGAAGTGGAATTTTGCACGTAAGTCTTTCATCTCTCCCGTACCTCTTTCTTTTGAGTTTACAAATTTCTTTAACTTTGTTTCTTTTTTTTTCCTTTAGCAACCATGGGAGTTGTGGAGAACATTCCCAATTTTCGTGGTTGGGTAGATAAATTGTTGAAGATTGCTCCTATGGAGGCTAGGTCTTGGAAATTTATTTCCAATCATCATGGTTGGAAAGTAAAGACTCACGGTATGAGTTTTTGTCTTTCTCGTATGTAAGATATTTCTCTTTATTGCCTTAACTTTCAATTTTCTCTTTGTCAGGTTTTGCTATTCGAGGTGTTACTACTGAAGCAGTTGCAGTTTCTCGTTTAGGAACCCAACTTTCTTAAGAAAGTGCTCAAGATATTCTTCTGGAAAGAAAAACCGCAGACGATGATAGCTCCGACGAAGAAGAGGAGGATGGTTCCTTGGTGAAAAGGCCAAGAGTTCGAAGACGTATCGTCTCTGATGAAGCTGAAGTTTCTCATCGTCTTTCTCCAACCGGGCCTGTTAATCTCGTTCTGACGATGATGTTGCTACCCTTCCTGATACTCATGAGTCGATTAACCAGCTTTTCATTAGTGGTTTTGAGAGTGGCGAGTTAGGACCCGTTTTGGATGAACCTCCCCTATCTTCTTCTTCGACTCCCATACCTTTAGTTCCTTCTTCCTCTTCTTGCCTTTGGTTCCTTCCTTATCTGCTCCAACTTCTTCCGTGCCTTTGGTTCCTTCCGTATCTGCTCCAACTTCTTCTTCACCTCCCGTTGCTGTTTTCACTTCTTCTACCGCTCCTCCTCTACTGTTCACAATGTAGAAACGGGTTCTACAAGCAAAAGGATTGCTATGAGGAGCGTGACTATCGAAGTGCCTGCTAACAACAGCCTTTTGAGGAAATCCGGTCAGGCGAATGTTTGGCTTGAACCCTTAATAGGCCCAATTGAGAAAGAAAAAATGAATAGCCATAGCTGCCTGACTCTTATGAACGACATAGTTCATTCCACCTTGAAGGTATGCCCCTTCTTTCCTTAATTTTGCCATAATTTTTCTAGAATTCTAATTTTTCTTTCCTTATCATTTTCAGGCCAACCTTATTGGTACAGAGCTGATGAGCAGAATTTCTTTATTAGAGAAGGTGGCACGTGACTCTGAAAAGGCTGTTCTTGATTCAGAGAGGGAAGCTCGTGACTTTCAGTTGGAAGCAGCTAATTGGAAGGACCAATTTGATAGTGCTCAAATAACAATAGAAGATTTACAAGAGAGCAGGAATAACCTGGAACAGCAGGTGAGAGCATTAACTTCAGAGCTTGCGGTTGTTAAGGCTTCTTCAAGTCAGGCTGAGAAAGAAAGAGAGCGTCTCGAGTCTTCTTTCTCAGAACAATTATCTAAATCAAGTGAAGAGAATTAGAGGAGTTGAGAGCTCCTTTTAAGTCAAAAGAAGTTTATGGCTGGAGATTTGACTGCAGAATTTGACTCAAACCCAAGACTATGCGAACTTCTGAAGGACCAGGTGAAGGCCTGTAGAAAAATTCTCATGCCTCGTCTCCAAAGCCTCTTTTATAACTCAAGCTCTGAATGAAAAAATGAGAGTCTCAAAAATAAAATTGTTGCTTGGGAAAGAGATTATGAGCTTCTTGAAGATTAAGGCTGCGCGTTGAATGTAAGCTGGCTTTTTCCTGAACTGCCCGTCGTGATGCCTTAGTTGAAGCCAGCCAAGAAAACTTTAATCTGGAGTCAGAGTTAGCTTAAGGTGATGAGAACTATTGAAAAATTATCAACAACCATTTGGACTTCCTTCTCCCGCGATTGAAGTTTTCCGAAGCTGAGGCCTGAAAGCTACCGGAGTCGATTTCCGTGGACCCGCTGGAATTGCCTCGGGTGATGCACCCTCTTCAAGCTCAATCGTGGCCCCTTACTGCAAGTACAAGTTGAAACTTTCATCTATTGATACTCCAATGGTTGGAACATCAACCCACTTCCATTGGTGATGCTATTCAGTTGAGCACGCTGATGATCCTCCTTCAATCCTTTCCTCTTAGTAAAAATTTATATCTATTTTGAATTTCTTTTGCAGGTACTATTTGGACAAAAACAGTATTTAAAGCTTTGGGTTTATTTGAGAGTTTTTTGTAATCAAACCCTTTGGCTTACACTATTTGAGGGTATGATTTTTGGAAATACAAGTCCCCAAAGTCTTGTATTGGGCAATTTAGTATAACAATTTAGATTGGACTAAGTTTTATACTTAAGTCTTTAGTTTTAAATATTAGGAAGCTTTTATTTATCATTGCACTTTCGTTATGTTTCTATCCTTGCCTTTTTTATTTTAAAGGACTTTAAAGAATAGTCTGCATTTTTGGTCTTTTGAAAAATGCTTCTGTTAATCCCATGCACTAATAAACAGAAGTTTTAAGTAAAAGAGGGCCCTTTTCATATTTTGACACTTAATGAAGAAGACGTCTCAACTTCATAATGGTGTGATCATACGATAAAAGAACATAGGAAAGAACACATGTTTTTTTGCAATAACTTGACAGTTTTTATTTCTTGAACTTGGACAAGTTTGAGTTAATACTATACATGTATTTGAATTACATCTATAACTTTCTTTGCAATTGTTTTCCTTGTAACAGATTATACAAAAGAAGAATAATAGATACGGGGTTTTTCCTTATAACCCGTTTTAGCTACATAGTCCTTTTAGCTCCAGAACATTAGGAAGATTTGAGAGATGATCCATTGTTCTTATGGGAAAGAATACTATTGATGAGTCCATTGTTCTCGATGGGAAAGAATGTATGATTGGAATGCCATGGACTTCGTAACTTCACTCCCGACTTGATTCTTCTAGGCTTGTTTTCTAAATCTTCTATGCCTTTTTGATACACGTGAATGTATATCTATGTAGTCTCCCAAGTGTTTGAGTGTTGAAGTATGAAGCCTCGAGCACTTGGTAGTCTCCTCACGCTGGTCCTTTTTCCTGAAAATGGAAATACATTACGGGACTCGGAGGTGCGATTTATAGATGAAGACTGCTTAATCCCGTGTATACTTTCTATCAGAATAATTGTAACCTGGCTAGGAATTTTAGTTATTCTATTTTGCCTTACAGGTGCTGACTCATCATTAGTACGGTTAGCGTTTTGCCTATCATCTAAAATCAGTTAGTAAGATTTTAACAATTCAAAAAAAAATTAATTTAACATGGGTTATACCTGACCGTGGGTTTTGCCTTTAGAAGTAGTATCTCTTCAAAATGAACTGCATTCAATGTGAAGGAAGCGCACCTTCCCGTCCATTGTTTCCAACTCGTATGCTTCCTTTTCCTGCAATATCTCGAATTCTGTAGGGTCCTTCCCAGGTTGGGACTTAGTTTACCCGTCTGTGCTGCCTTTGTAGATTGAAAAACCTTTTTAAGCACGAAGTCCCAGTTTTGAAGTATTGCAGTCGTGCTTTCCTGTTGTAATATCGTTCGATCACTTGCTTTTGTGCTGCCATTCTTATTAATGCAGCTTCTCTCTTGCCTTCCAGTAGATCCAAATTGACCCGCATCTCTTCATCATTAGACTCTTGTGTTGCTTGTGAGAATCTTGTACTCCGGTTTCCTATTTCAACTGGGATTAATGCTTCAGCTCCATAAACTTAAAAAGAAAGGAGTTTCACCTTGCTCGTCTTTGTTGTCGTGCGATATGCCCATAAAAACTCCGGGTAACACTTCAGGCCAATTACCCTTTGATTCCTCTAAATGTTTCTTCAAATTGTTGATATGACTTTGTTCGTTGATTCTGCTTGCCCATTGCCTACTGGGTGATAAGGTGTAGATGTGATTCTTTTAATTTGCCAACTCTCAAAAAACTCATGTACTGAGCTCCGATAAATTGAGGGCACAATTGTCTCGATACAAAATCTCCTTTGGTAACACCAAATCGGCAGATGATATTACGCCAAATGAAGTCTCTGACCTCACTTTTCTCGTACCTGTTTAAATGCTCCTGCCTCTACCTATTTAGTGAAGTAATCAGTAAGCACGAGCAAAAAATTTACCTGTCCTTTTGCTTGTGGTAATGGACCCACGATATCCATTCCCCACTTCATGAATGGCCATGGTGATATGACCGGATGTAACAACTCCGCAGGTCTATGCATGTTGTTACCGTACCTTTGACATTTATCACATTTAGCTACAAAACTTTCTGCTTCTTCCTCCATTTTAGGCCAGTAATATTTCCTCCTGCATGATTCCTGCAATGCCCCTCATGTATTTCCCTCATTACATACTCCGTTTGAGAAGGTCTGAGGAATCTTGCTAATGGACCACCGAACATCTTACGATAAAGATTCCCTTGTTTTAAACAGTAACGAGCAGCCTTTTTGCGAAGTGCATGTGCTTGCTTTTTGTCATTAGGGATGGTACCATACTGTAAAAAAGCAACAATTTCGTTTCTCCAATCCCAAGTTAAATTATTAATATTTACCTCATTCTTATCTGGATCGAGAACTGAGTGAAATAAATGTATAATTGCAGCATTTGCATCTTTTGCTACATCAGCTGCGGATGCGAGATTAGCTAAGGCATCTGCTTCAACATTTTCATCCCTCGATATCTGTTTGACCTTCAAAGTTTGGAATTGCTTTATCAGTTCCCGTACCTTTTCCAGGTACTACTGCATCCTTGCTTCCCTAGCTGTGTAAGTCCCTAGCATTTGATAACAACGAGCTGCGAGTCACTTTTGATCACTACTTGATTTATACCAAGTTCTCGTGCCAATTCTAAACCTGCAATCACAGCTTCATACTCCGCTTCATTGTTAGTTACGGAATGACATTTAATGGCTTGCCTAATAGTTTCACCTGTAGGTGGTACTAAAACAATTCCTAATCCTACACCTTTTACATTAGATGAGCCATCAGTAAATAAGGTCTGTGTTCCTGGATTAGCCCCATTAAGTACTTGTACTTCTTTTTCTGCTTCTAATTGCATCCCTTGGCTAAAGTCAGCGATGAAATCAGCTAATATCTGTGATTTTATTGCTGTTCTAGGTAAGTACGTGATTTCATATTCACTTAGCTCTATGGCCCATTTAGCTAACCTCCCTGACAATTCATGTTTATGCAATATATTACGTAGGGGGTATGCAGTCACTACAACAATGGGATGACATTGAAAGTAAGGCCTTAACTTCCTAGATGCCATGATTAGAGCAAGTGCTAATTTTTCCAATTGTGGATACCGTGTCTCTGCATCTAACAAAGATTTACTAACATAATAGATAGGAGATTGTTTACCCTGCTCTTCTCGTACCAAAACTGCGCTTACCGCAACTTCTGAAACAACAAGGTAGATGAAAAGTTTCTCCCCAGCCTTGGGTTTTGCTAGCAAAGGTGGATTTGACAAGTATGTTTTCAAATCCCTAAGTGCTTGTTGACACTCCTCATCCCATTCAAAATGATCCTGCTTCTAAGAGCCGAGAAGAATTTAAAACATTTTTTCGATGATTTAGAAATGAACCTTCCCAAAGCTGCGATTCTTCCTGTTAGTCTTTGAACCTCTTTCTTGTTGAAAAGTATATCTGGAATTTCTTCAATGGCCTTAATCTTTGCAGGATTCACTTCAATACCACGGTTAGAAACAAGAAAACCTAAAAGTTTTCCTGATGCCACACCAAATGCACATTTTTCTGGATTCAACTTCATATTATATTTTCGTAAAATTTTAAACGTATCAGATAGGTGCGATATATGATCTTCTGAATGTTGAGTTTTAACTAGCATATCATCTATATATACTTCCATGGTTTTACCTAAATGTTCTTGAAACATTTGGGTGACCAACTTTTGATACGTTGCACCTGCATTCTTAAGACCGAAGGGCATTACCTTGTAAGAGTAAGTCCCCCTGTCTGTTATAAAAGAAGTTTTTTCTTCATCACCTGGATCCATCTTGATTTGATTATAGCCTGAATATGCATCTAAAAAACTTAATAGCTCATGCCCTGCAGTAGCATCAATTAACTGATCTATGTGGGGTAAAGGAAAGGAATCTTTTGGACAAGCTTTATTAAGGTCTGTGTAATCTACACAGACTCGTCACTTACCGTTCTTCTTAGGAACCACAACAGTATTAGCTAACCAGTTAGGATATTTTACCTCACGAATTGAACCAATTTTTAGCAACTTTTGAACTTCCTCTTGAATCACCTTATTTTTGAAAGTTCCTTGCTTTCTTTTCTTTTGCTTGACGGGAGGATATGATGGATCTTCATTCAACTTATGAGTCATGACTTCCGGTGGTATCCCTGTCATGTCAGAATGGGACCAAGCAAAACAGTCTGTATTAGCTTTTAAAAATTCAATCAATTTACGTTTTACCTCCGGGCTAAGATTAGCTCCTATGTACACTTTTCTCTTGGGCCAATGTATAAACAACACCACGGCCTCTAGCTCTTCTATCGTTGTTTTGATGTTCTCATTCTCCTCCGGTTCTTCAATGGTATCAGGTCTTGAATCCAGATCTGTTTGCTTTTGCTCAGGTGAGGTTGTTTCCGTGTTACCCTCACCTAAATTCTGTAATTGCTATTTGTCTTCACCTTTAACAGTTGAATCTGCAGTGGAATTGATGCTTCTAGATGTTTGTTGATCGCCTCTGATTTGGCATATTCCCCATGGAGATGGGAATTTAATAACTTGATGTAAAGTTGAAGGAACAACTTCCATGTCATGAATCCATGGCCTCCCAAGAATCATATTGTAAGCCATTTCCATATCTACCACTTGAAATTTGGTATCTTTAACGACGCCTTCTGCGAATGTGGTAAGTATTGCCCCCCCCCCTTTTGTTACAACACTAGAGTTATCAAATCCCGACAAAGTATGCGCCTTTGGGATTAATTTATCCTCCGTTTGCATCTCGCGCAATACTCGTATTAAAACAATGTTTACAGAACTACCTGGATAAACCAAAACTCGTTTCACGTTAGTATTATGTACAAGTAAAGATATTACCAGTGCGTCGTTATGCGGAGTTATGAGTCCCTCGGCGTCTACATTGTTGAATATAACATTCTCCTCTTCCAATACATGTCGAGGCCGCTTCCCGTGAGTAATTGTCACTTTTGAAACCTTTTTATATGATACATCATTGATCTCTTCACCTCCACTTATAACGTTGACAGTTCTCTTGGGCGAAGGTGGTTTTGGAGGCTCCTGTCTATTTTTCATGTATGCTTGTTTACCTTTCTCACTGAACAACTCAGTAAGATACCCTTGTTTTAACAAATGATCAACTTCACCTTGTAGAAACCTGCAATCTGCTGTTTTATGCCCATGATCATTATGAAATTCGCACCAATGATCAGGGTTTCGTCTGTTCGGATTTGATCGTATTTCCTTTGGCCATCGTACCTTATCTCCCATGCTCCTTAAAACAGCCACGAGTTCAGAGGTGCTTACATTAAAGTTGTAACCACCGAACCTTACCTTTAGACTTCCATCATCGTCTCGTGACCCGCGTGTGTTTCGATCATTCCCGAACCTTGATGAGGAGCCTGATTCCCTGTTCCTAGGTTTGTGATTGTACCTTTAATTATCTTGCCTTGAACGTGAGTCCTTTCCCGCAGGTCCCATATATGGTTCGTACCTGTTTTTACCGGATCTCTTTTCATTTTCCATACGCCTTGAGCTTACCCTTTCTTCAGTTTTATGTCGTAAAATAATGTCTTCTTCAATCCTCATCTTTGTACTGTATCTGTTGTAGAAATAATTCCACGTTGTTGCTGGGAATTCTCGAAGGCTTTCTTTGAGTCGCCTCGTGGCTTCTGAACTCTTCTCATTCAAATTACTAGCAAAGGCTATGGCTGCCCAATTGTCAGGTACTCGTGGCAGCGTCATTCTTTCCCGTTGAAATCTATCTACAAACTCTCTAAGTAACTCTGAGTCTCCTTGCTTGATTTTGAAGATATCTTCCATTCGCTTTTCAACTTTTTGAGCTCCCGAGTGTGCTTTGATAAATAAATCTGCAAGCTCAGCAAACGAATTTATAGAATTTTCGGGTAAAAGAGAATACCATGTTAAGGCTCCTTTAGTGAGTGTTTCACCGAATTTTTTGACCAAGACCGACTCAATTTCTTGCTTAGTCAAATCATTGCCCTTGACACCTGTTGTGAATGCAGTAACGTGATCTCGTGGATCTGATGTACCATCATACTTTGGAATATCAGGAATCTTAAACTTCTTTGGAATTGGGAGGGGAGCAGCACTTGGCTTCCATGGTTGTTGGGAATATTTATCTATATCCACTCCCTTGATCACGGGCGGTACTCCAGGTATTTGCTCTATGTGTTCATTTTGCTCCTTAAGCTGTTTCTGCAAGGTTAGTACTAGATTTTGTAAATCAGAGTTAACTGGATTACCTGGGTCTCTCTCTTGTGTTTCACTAGCGGTTCCACCGCTGCCTGAATTAACCAATCCTGAACGAGGATTCTCCAAAGTGTTGTTGTTTGGAGTAGATGTGGGTGGAACAGCAGGTAATTGGCTAACAAAAGCTTGAAGAGCGTTATTGACTTGAGAGGCAATAAGTTTTTGCAGAGCCTCATTCATGGTTTCAACATTTTCGAATTGAGCCTGTCCATCTGTGTGACATCCATCAGGAGTGCCTTCACGAGACCGTCGTGGGAAGCCTCGTGGAGAACCTTGTGGAGAATCTCCCTGAAGTTGTTGGATTGTCTGAATTTCTGGGTTTCCTTGAGTGTTGTCATTGTTGTTCGACATGATTGATGCAATCAAGAAAATTAGGTTGAGATATGCTTGATTATCAGATTCCCGGTAACGGAACCAATTTGTTTAACCAAAAATTAGATTTTAGGTCAAAGCTTGAATTTAGAAGAAATCGGGTTACTGATAATCGGAAAAGTGTATAAGAAAGAGATTTTGAATGATATAATCAGAAAGCGAAAAAAACAAAGTTTATTCCAGTAATATTTTCTCGTGTCCTACAGATGTTGTGACTTTCTCCTTTTATAGTTAATTTTAAGAGAAAGTGTAATGCCTTTGTCTTAATGAGGCAATTACAAGCAATAAATGACATTAAAAGAAACGTTACTCAATCATTCATATTAAATACAAATTCTCTAACGTATTTGGCATTTAATACTGAATTTGGACTCTTTTTCGCTATCAGATTCATGTCTTCAATTCCTTCTGATCTTCGAGCTTTAAATGACTCGAACAGGTACGAGTCTCATTTCATTTGAATAATAGCTTGTGCCTTTAAGTATCTTCTCTCCCGCATCTGTTGTTGCTCGTGCCTTCTAACTGATTACCACGCTTTGACTATTTGACCGGTCCACGTGTCATGACACGTCATCTTCAATATTTAAATTCAGTTTTTTCCCAATACAATCATACGATGGAATGTACGCGCCCGCCATTGATAATGTAATCGGTTGGCTAAACTGTAAAGTCCCCGGCGACGCCATATCCGCTCCAGCAACATGTGCCCCACTCTGATCACCCGGCACACCCTCTGCAGTACCCACGGGTGCCTCACCGCCCTCTCGCTGGCCAACCCGTCCGTGTTGACCACCCGTGCCATGCTGGCTACCCTGTCCTCTCTGGTCATGCCTGTCATGTCTACCCCCTGTTGGGGAACATCTGGGCCATGATGGTAATACTTTGGCGGAATGTAAACAGGATCAAAACGTAATTGTGCATCCTCTCATGCAGTAACCAATGTCGCAGCAGCAAAAATAGAAACCTGATGACCCCAATGGTGAAGTAGTAGCGCTGGAATGTCGCCTACATGATACTGCATCTCCAGTCCCATCTGGTGAATACGGTGTAAGCCCATAGACTTTATAGAATGTAACATATTAATTAAAGAAATTAAGTAAATCAAATATTATACCTAAGTAAATCAAATATTATACGTAAGTAAATCAAATAATGTACTAGTGTCTCATGCCTCCCGACGTATAGAACATATAGGCGACTCTCCTGATGATCAGGATTACCTATCACAGTGTGAGTAATACGACGATACCAAGCCATGTAATCGTGCTCAAAATCAAAAACGTCATGTGGAGAGTCCGGTATAAACGTGAAAAGCCTCTGATCTCATTCCTCTATCCTGGCCTCGACCTAGGCCAAGTACACCTGGTCAACACGACTGCAATCATCCCGCTCGTAATGAGTGGCATGCCAACTGGGACGAGCAGGTATATGCTGTGGTCGGCCAAACTGTTAGCTCGACCTTGTGAACAGTGCTTTTGCAAGCTGGCAATGATCTTGTCGGTATATGTCCTCCATATGAACTATTTCTTAAACGCAAGACAAGTAACTCAACACAAGATAAATAAGATATTAACAAACGTACTAAGTCGAATATTTACCTGATCATTGTCCAGGAGATCCAACATATCCTTGTAGAGTGGGAGGTGATGTCGAGCCTCGACGTTGCAGGCGCGACCTCTCTTATCAAACCACCTCCTAGCATGGGGTAGTAGCGGTGGCAGTGATGCAGTTGGATTTAGTAGTCGGGGGAGGGGGGTGTGCATCTGCAAGAATCTCTCCCAAGCCCAAACTTAATATTCATTGTGGACGTAAAACTGAGTATTTTTAATACATGCATGATACTTATGAAAAGAATTGATAATGCTATCACCTGTAGAAGCGAAAGGAATCCAACAACGTCCATCAAGCTACCCATCGACGCCCTGCATAGCTGCTTATGCAGGTACGCTAGAATGGTACCACCCCAATTGTACGTCGGTAAATCGTCTAGTCGATACAGATGGGCCAAGAAATGTAATCACACGAGGTACCTTGATGTGTTAAGAAAATGCCACCAAATATCATCAACAATAATAGCCTAGACTTTCGCTCAATACCCTTATCCCGGGCCTGATCCGCGATGTGCTCGTGTAGCGCCTCTAGGTGCTGCCTAACATGCAATAACTTTAACCGGCTAACCCTACTAATAGCAGTCTCCTCAGCTGAACGAAATCCAATGAGCCTCTCCAGTATTTGTAGATACTTGGGCCTCATAAACTTCCTAATCGCAGGCGGCTAGTGGACAACAAGACCATCAAGGAGCAATCTAAACATAACCTCTACATCCTGTAGCGTGATGGTAGCCTTGCCGGTTCCCGAGTTGGACATCCAATTGCTTTAATTTATTTTTTCCGGAGAATGCAATACCTAATATGTATAAAAAATATGGACAATCAAACCTATTTCTCGATTCACTCAAATGTGTGTGTCTCCGGCCTTGAGTGCTCGATCAGAACTATGGTCAATGGCTAGTCGAACTATAACCGGCTGACCTCCACGACTCAGTAAATATGAGTCTGAGTCAGGCACACGATAGCGCGGTGATGTAGTGGGTGCTCCCTTATAAGCTCCCAAAAATCATCAATGCGTAGCGGGTAGAAGTTTTGACTAAGTAAATTTCCATCCCATATACCCGAAGACCTATGGTCCGTTTGTAGTGTAAGTAGCTCACGTGATACGGGTCCGGGATGAACAGTCGGGCGATCCATTATGATGTCTGTACATTGAATAATGTTAATTAAATGGATGAGTTTTTTTTTTTCATAACGGAAGATTTATTTACTACTTATGTTTGAGATTGTAAGGAGAATTATATAAGCGTATATTATTTATCCTTTATATATTTTATAACGGTTTATAAGTTATCTTAATTTTTTTTATTAATTAATTTAGTTATCATTTATTTAATTCATAACGGCAGAGTCACCTTTGTAATGACAATTTTTAAAAATTTATTCGTCAGTCAAAGAACACTATAATATTTTACTTGGATAACTTATCGCGATATCTTAAAATATTTTATTAATTAATTTGATATGAAGTATTGTTAATTATTTATTTTATTCATAATATTTTATATATTAGTTATTTAGATTTAACGATAAAAATTCGACAAGCATCCTTTATACTGACAACTATTCATATTTTATTCGTCAACCAAATAACCCTACAATATTTTAATTGTTTAACTTCTCGAGATATATTAAAGTATTTTATTAATTAATTTTATACGAAGTATTATTTATTATGTATTTAATTTATAACGATTTATATGTTAGTCTTTTAGATTTATCGACAAGAAATTGGCAGAGTCTTCTTTGTAGTGACAACTATCTAATTTTTTATTTGATAGTCAAAAGAATCCTAAAATCTGTTATTTATTTAACTTATTATCATACTTTTAGTTGATTAGTATATGATCATACTTTTAGTTCTACAAATAAAATACAACAGATGACTACGTCTATAACAAGCAAACAATTATTGTTCAACATTTAACACATAATTATTTAAATTTAATTAGACAAATAAATTCAATATTATTAATAAACCAAAAAATTCGGAAATTTCTCCAATTAAACAGTATTCAACAAAATCAATAAATACCATAAATCTAGCACAATTTTAAGAATATAAAAATGACAAATACAACAAAATATCACATATTATCACAAAATTACACAGAATTTAAATAAAGCTAATTTTTTTTTATTTCTGGAATTTAAAAATAAAATAAATAATAGTCCAATTTTATTAATTTATGGAATAAAAATAACAGGAAAAATCCATATATTTCTGTTATTTCTAGAATTTTTAACAAATAGAAAAATAACCCAATTTTTTTTCCTGAAATTTTAAAAAGAAAAGAAAAAAAACCAAATTCACTATAGGCCAGAAAATTCGGGTGATTGCCAAGTTTTGTGGCAAATCTTAGTGATCATCGTATGAAAAATTCTGTCGGCCAAGAGTACTTTCCAAAATTATGGCCTGATGCTATTTTTTTCATAAGACTTTTTCTTACCATGGTCAAAATTTAAAAGGCTGCTTATCCAATTTGTACAAATCACCCGGAAAAAGATGGTCAATGCCCTTGAACTATCATAATAGGACAACTTTGTTCTCCATTTTGTATTTGGCCCAAATTGGATGTTTGAGGTAAAAGATTTAGAAGTATTGGTCCTGTAGCACTCTGAAAATTTCAAATTGTTAAAGCTCGTTAAGAAGTTTAGCTCAAGCTAATTACATCATTTTGCATGTAAACAATTGCCGCTGATAAAAATAATATGGTGGGAGGTTGAAAATATAAGTACTTTGTGTTCTAAAAGTGTGAGACTGTTATGAAAATAATTACATATTGTGGATGTTCATTTAATACTCCGCTATAGATAATTTTCCTGAAGAAAATTATCCATTTAGTATTCACTGAAGTTTATCTACAAGCAACTGATAAAGGCAGGTTGCAGCAACTCAATGAAATAATTTGCAGCCGCTTCTTATTAAACAGGCAGGTTGCAAGTAGCTCATGCAGACAACTTACAAGCAGTTCAAGAAAAGCTTTGCAGCTGCTTCCTGAAAAGCCTCGCAGCTGCTTCCTTTCTTCTATAAATAGAGGAGTTTTCAGTTCATTATATACTTCAGTTTGAAGTTGAATAATATCAATCTCTCTCTATACTTGTCTTCGGTTTATTTACTTTACAGTCTTTATTTTATAACACGTTATCAGCACGAGCACTTACTTCGAATTTAATTTCCTAATTCTTATCAATTTTCAGATCTCCCTCCCCTAAACCCTTATATTTTTCCGGCCGATCTATGTATATATATATGTAAAATAGATTTAGAAAGATCTATGTATAGTAATTGATTGTAGCAACTCAGAATCCCTTGACTCTTAAATCTTCAATTACTAGCTTGAGTTGTTGGCTGGTCCATGTGATTTTTCCAGTTTTGTCTTTTCTAAGGTCTTTATCGTGATACTGTTTTGGAATTGTGTATTTGGTACGCATTTGAACCTTGTATATGTTGAAGAAGAAAGTAAAGGATAGAACTTAGACGGAGAGGGAAATAAGATGACGATTTCGGCAATAGCAGATGGTTAATTCTGGCAATATCATCAAGTTTGTTTATTGGAACAAATTTTATATTGAAGAAGAAAGGTCTTAAGCGTGCTGCAGCAGCTGGCACTCGAGCAGTGTTCATCTCCGGTCAAATTTGTGTAAAGTAATTTGAGGCTTTTACTTATATTTGATTTAATATCTTTATCATCGCTTGCTTGGTTATATGTTACATATACAGTACCTATTTTGGTATTTATTTTCATCCTTATTATCTTAATAAAGGATTACAAAGTGGATAACATTATTAGATCCACTTAAACTCCAAGAGAGTTTGCAAGAAATATACAACCACTAGAAGTGGTTATGTTTTCGCATATTTCATTGTAACTAAAATTTGTTAACCACCAGAAGTGGTATATGCCTATGACCACCAGAAGTGATAATTTAGCCTTTCTATGGTTACAATTGAAGATAAGCTAGAGAAATGTTCTCTATAGTACATGCATGCCTGGATTTGCTCCTAAAATAGCATTATCGTAAAAGAGCTTCTAAGACATCACACAATTTGTGTGATTAATGCGTGTTCAGATAATTATGTTCCGTTCCCTGAAGGATGAGAACTTTTGATAAATATTAATCCATTTCCTGAAGTGAATGTGATAATATTAATAAAGCTCGTAAATATGAACGCGCTCTTGATGTAAATATATTATAATTCACCTTCAGAAGAGGCAATATGATTGAGAGAATATATACTCAATATTTCGTATTTTAATTTGCTCCTGAAGTAGTAAAACAATTAAAATTTTCTCCTGAAGCAGGAAAATATTATGAAACCGTGTCTTTTTGTGCTTAAATAAAATAATGAACTATTCAAAGTTATTTTGAAGCATATTTTCATTCCCTAGAGTGAATGAAGAAATACCACAACTCACCTCCTGAAGAGCTAGAATAACAGAGGATATAAATATTATATTTGTGGCATAAAGATCATTATCGCACGTACCTGTTGTACGTAAAACATCTTGGATAATTTTATTAAGTATCATTCTAAGGCAAAAGCATTTTTGTAGAATGCTTTCTACTACAACCATATTAATATGTTATGGTTAGTTATCGAATTCCCCGAAGAAAATAACAACTAATGTATCTTTCCCCGAAGGATGTAATGACTATGTGGTTGCCGATTTGATATAAAATATTCAGACGTTAATGGCGTTTCTCACTGAAGGAGACATTTGTCACAAAGTTGGTGGTAAAATTACTGAAATTCTTAATTTCTTACATTTATAAATTTAGAATTGTCTTTATATTGTCCATTTGATTGTGATTTTCTCATGATACCAGAAGTTTCTGAGCAATGTTTGATAGTACAAAATATATCAACACCTCTTAAAGAGCTAACTGTTTGTCTAGAAGACATATGACACTAGTAATGTCTGATAAATATTAGATTGTGGATAATGAATGAAGGCTCTTGAAGAGCTTATATACAAATATGCCATTCATATTATATGATTATGGTTAAAACATTGTCGTAGTAAACTTGAAGTTTACTAATACAAATGACAATCATATTGAGACTACAAATGATTGAAAGATTGAAAATCTTCATGTTTCCACAATCATATGGGGTAAATATGTATGTAAGAAGTCACCCGCCTTATTCTTCAATTTGTAGTACATCATGTATCACAGCAACCAGAAGTTTACTAATGCAAAAGCAGCTACAGTAAATCAGAAATTTACTTATACAAAAGTAGCCACACTAAATCCGAAGTTTACTAATGCAAAAGCAGCTACAGTAAATCAGAAATTTACTTATATAAAAGTAGCCACAGTAAATCAGAAGTTTACTAATGCAAAAGTTTGTGCCATAGTAAACCAAAAGTTTACTAAGAGATAGCACATGTCATGATAAACTTGAAGTTTTCATTTGCCATTTTAAATGAGCTATTTGAGAATTCAGATAAGCATATACTGAAGAACTAGAAGATTCTTCAAGAATTCTCCTGTGTTGCTTGTTCTCATAATAAATTGATTATACCAGCTAAAGTTGGGACTAAGACCCCTGATTCTGAAATATATAAAAGGTGAATATGGGCCCATTCACCTGTCATGTGAACCACTTATAGATGCATATATAAGAAGGTTACATGTATGTTTATTGTCAACCTGCAGTTTGGCATTTGAGATTGCTTTTCTCAATTAAGAGCATAACTTTCAGATTATCAAATCAAGACAGTTCATCTTGATAATGCTGGTTTATATCCAAGCTGGTTTAGCATGGAATACCTCCTACTAATGGCTAAACTATTGCTTATGAGAACAAAGCTTCATGTGTTGGTATAAGATATTCTAAATTGCATACAGCAGCACTTGTATGCATCAGACCAACAATATATGATAAAGTCCACCCCTCACAATTGGTTTAGGATCAAAAATCAAATATTTTTACTATCTTTTGATGTGTGGTATATGATTAATTTCTCTACCACAAAACACAAAGATATGTTTCCCAAAGAAGGTTGGGGATATGTGTTAGTTTTTCTAACATTTGAGGGATGGAATAAACAGAAATATGCTATATGAATCGAATTATCATTAATATGATCCTCACTTAGAAGATAATTCGAGTCAAGTTCCAGAAACATTTGCTGATCCAAAATTTAATATCATATTTCAGCTGCAAATGCTCCCATTAGAATTAAAGTCCCTGAAGGATAGAGTTTACTGTACGCATGAAGCGTGGTAGACCAATCGGTTCCAAAGGTAATAATCCTTGAAAAATGGTAGGAGCTAATGATAAAAATGATCATAATGAGGAGGAAATAAGCTCTAGAAGATCCCACGATATAACATTTCATGAAACTCCCGAAGAAGTTCGGGTACCTAAAAATAAAGAAAGTGATGAGATCTCAACAAGCTATGTCGCTTAGGAACTGATACAAAATGATCGTCAACGATATATTTGATACAATATAGTGCACAATATTGTAAAAGATTGTGAAGATCGGACCAGGAGTCCAGACACTTGAAGATGTCATACCATCTAGATACAAGTCATAACCTATATGACTTATTTGATTAAATCTATATGAAGAACCTTGAAGGATTTAAAATGCCTGCAACATATAATTCAAAGTCTTGAGAAATGTACTCGATCAAATTATAAGGATCTTTGTACGGTTTAAAGGAATCTGGGCGCATGTGGTATAATCGCCTCAGTGAATATTTGCTGAAAGATGGTTACGTAAGTGATGTTATTTGTCCATATATTTTTATAATGAAAATGTCATCAAAATTTGTTATACTTGTTGTTTACGTTGATGACATAAATCTTGTTGGAACTCCAGAAGAGCTCCAAAAGGCAATTGAATATCTTAAGAAAGAATTTGAGATCAAAGATCTTGGAAAGACAAAACTTTGTCTTGGTATGCAAATTGAACATTTAGCAGACGAAATTTTCATCCATCAATCTGCATATACAGAAAGGGTCTTAAAATATTTTTTCATGGACAAAGCACACCCATTGAGTACACCATTGAATGTTCGATCACTTGAAGTGAATAAGGACCCATTTCGACCTCCAGAAGAGGATGAGGAACTCCTTGGTCCTGAAACACTCTATCTCAGTGCAATTGGTACACTTATGTATCTTGCTAATGCTACAAGGCCTGACATAGCATTTTCTGTTAATTTACTAGCAAGATATATCTCTTCTTCTACACGGAGATATTGGAATAGGATTAAGCATATATTGCAATATTTAAAGGGAACTCTTGATATGGGTTTGTTTTATGCTAACAAAAGTGGTACAAATCATGTTGGTTATGCGGATGTAGGTTATTTATCTGATCCCCATAAAGCTCGATCTCAAATCGGGGAATGCGTATGGTTGAGATCAATGATTCATTCGAGAAAAATATGGTTTGGAATGTGATAAAAGATCCATAATTTTATACGAAGACAATGCTGCATGCATAGCCCAACTGAAGGGAGGATTTATAAAAGGAGATAGAATAAAGCACATTACACCAAAATTATTCTACACACATGATCTTCAGAAAAATGGTGACATTATTGTGCAACAAATCTGTTCAAGTGAAAATCAGGCAGATTTGTTCACTAAATCTTTGCCAACTTCAACTTTTGAAAAGATGGTATACAAGATTAGAATGCAGAGACTCAAATATTTGAAACAGGGTTTTCATCAGGGGGAGTAAAATATGCGTAGTACTCTTTTCCCTTACTAAGGTTTTTCCCATGGGGTTTTTCTCGTAAGGTTTTTAATGAGGCAGCCAGAAATGCATATTACTAAATATGTGTACTTTTTTTCCTTCACTAGGATTTTTCTCACTGTGTTTTTCCTAGAAAGGTTTTAACGAGGCACAATATCTTTTAATGAACATCCAAGGAGGAGTGTTATGAAAATAATTATATTGTGGATGTTCATTTAATACTCCGGTATAGATAATCTTCTTGAAGAAGATTATCCATTTAGTACCCATTGAAGTTTATCTACAAGCAACTGATAAAGGCAGGTTGCAAGCAACTCAATGAAATGATTTGCAGCAGCTTCTTATTAAACAGGCAGGTTGCAAGCAGCTCATGCAGACAGCTTACAAGCAGCTCAAGAAAAGCTTTGCAGCTGCTTCCTGAAAAGCCTCGCAGCTGCTTCCTTTCTTCTATAAATAGAGGAGTTTTCAGTTCATTATGTACTTCAGTTTGAAGTTGAGTAATATCAATCTTTCTCTCTATACTTGTCTTCGATTTATTTACTTTACAGTCTTTATTTTATAACAGATACCATGATGTGAAGACTTAAAGTGTCAAAATATGGAGAAGGAACCAAGCCAAACTCCTAGGGCTTCTCTTGCAAAAGTCTCATGATAGGAGAACCTTGGCGATAAGTTGGACTTGACGTAAGAGAAGAACGAAAAGGGGGATTTGATTAGGGCTTTGGAGATAACGGAGGAGACTCCGCCAAGGGAGCAAATCTGCCCATACAAGATAAGATTTTAATAATATTTTTGGTGTAACTACAAGTGTACAACTCATTGATACTAGTCCTAACAACTACAAACGTAGTAATTTTTTAGAACCTCAAGCATCTCAAGAATTCTTAGAAATGAAGATTTTCAAGATTTATCTTCAAAGATAATTTCACAACTTAATCTTCATAAGTTGGCTATAAATGAGTATGTAAAAGAGATGATTTGAAGTAAACATTATTATTTAATTAAAATATTGGTCGAACCCTATAAATGGATCTTATAAAATGGTGAATTTGGGGGAAAAGATGATGAATAGTGTTTATGAATTTTTAATGGTGAATGTTGAGACTGTAATAAACTAATAATTCAATTGTTGGATAGATTGACTAGCTAAGAGTTCACCCTAATCGGATACCTGGGTTCTTGAATGGCTTGAAACTTAAAAATAGAATGCATGAATGGTCCAATCGAAGTGGTATTTAACCCTTGTCTGTTTTAGCGACAGTTCTAGCATAATTTTTCTTACATTATAGTGGCTGGGGTGAGTGATGGTGGAATAAGGTCATGTCCTCGGGTGGGGGAGGGGTAAAAGTGGTAAGGGAGTCTCTGGGCTGAGAGTGGGGTCCTGGAACATAGGTACTTTGACGGGAAAGTCTATAGAGTTAGCGAAGATCCTCCAAAAGAGGAAGATCAACGTAGCTTGTTTCAAGGAGACTAGATGGGTGGGTTCAAAGGCTCGAGATGCTGATAGGTTTAAATTATGGTACTCAGGACGCGAGAGGAATAAGAACGGGATGGGTATCTTGATTGACATGGATCTGGGAGTTAGTGATAGAAGTTGGGAGAGTGAATAACAGGCTGATGGCTATTAAGTTGGTGGTGGGAGGGTCTATTTTAAACGTGATTAGTGTTTACACGCCTCAGGTGGGTATGGACGAGGAGATTAAGAGGCATTTCTAGGAAGAACTTGACGGGTTAGTCCGTGGCATTCCGCACACCGAGAAGTTATTCCTAGGAGGTGACTTCAATGGTCACATTGGGGCAACCTCTAGGGGTTATGACGGTGTGCACGACGCCTTTGGATTTGGAGTTAGGAACGGAGGAGTTACTTCGTTGTTGGAATGTGCTAAAGCCCTTGATTTGGTGATTGCTAACTCGTGTTTTCCGAAGAGGGAGGAGCACTTGGTCACTTTCCAGAGTTTTTTGGCCAAGACTCAAATTGATTATCTACTCCTCTGAAAGTGCAATAAGAGTCTGTGCATGGATTGCAAGGTTATACCAAGTAATAATCTCACGACTCAACATAGGTTATTGGTGATGGACTTAGAGATTGTGAGGAAGAGGAAGAAGAGAGTTGTGTATGGTCAACCCAGGATCAGGTGGAGTGCTTTGACTAATGACAAAGCGGGAGTTGCCGGGGGGGGGGGAGTTTTTGGCTATGGGATCCTGGAGGAGCAGTGCGGACGCGAGCTGTATGTGGACCACGACAGCGGAGTGTATAGAGTAGCTGCAAGAGAAGTGTTTGGGGGTCTCGAAGGGTTTCTCTGGCAGCCACAAAAGGTGAGTGGTGTTGGAGTGAGGAGGTACAAGAGTAAGTGGAAGCCAAGAAAGCGACATAGAAGCTTATAGAGAGCATGGACGAGGAGGTGAAGTGGATGAACTGGGAGGGGTATAGGAGGGCTAAGAAGGAGGCAAAGTTAGCAGTTGCTGCGGCTAAGACTACAACGTTTGGGCGTTTGTATGAAGAGAGCTTGGGGGTCAAAGGCAGGGACAATAAGCTATGCATGCTACCAAGCTGAGAGAGAGGAATGCCCCGTGATCTTGATCAAGTTAAGGGTATCAAAGATGAGGACTTGTAGACTTTTGATGGAAGAGGCTCAGATTAAACGAAGATGGAAGACATATTTCCATAAACTCCTCAACGAAGAGGGTGATAGGAACATTGTGCTGGGCAACTTGGAGCACTCCGAGATGCGTCGGGATTTCGGGTATTGTAGGCGCATAAGAATAGAGGAGGTCGAGGGGGCTATGCTTAAGATGCACATGGGTAGAGCTACCGGGCCAGATGAAATCCCTGTAAAATTTTGGAAGAATGCGTGCAGGGCAGGCTTGGAGTGGCTCACTAGGCTGTTCAACATCATTTTTAGGACGAAGAAGATTCCCAATAAATGGAGGTTGAGTACAATAATTTCGATGTATAAGAACAAGGGCGATATCCAAAGTTGAAATATAGGGGGATTAAGCTACTTAGCCATACAATGAAAGTTTGGGAGAGGATGGTTGAAGTGAGGGTGAGGACCAGTGTGTCTATTTCTGAGAACCAGTTCGGTTTCATGCTGGGCGTTCGACTATGGAAGCCATTCACCTTGTGGGGAGATTGGTGGAGAGGTATAGGGAGATGAACAAGGATTTGCACATGGTGTTCATTGACCTAGAGAAAGCTTATGACAAAGTCCCGAGAGAGGTGCTCTGGCGGTGCTTGGAGGCTAAAAGGGTCCCAATAGCCTACATTAGGGTGATTAAAAGCATGTATGATGAAGCTAAGACTTGAGTTAGGACAGCGAGAGGAGACTCAGAGCACTTTCCGGTTGTGATGGGGTTGCACCATGGATAAGCTCTTAGTCAATTTCTATTTTCCTTGGTGATGGACGCATTGACGAGACATATTCAAGGTGAGATGCCATGGTGTATGTTATTTGCTGATGACATAATATTAATTGATGAGACGTGGGGTAGTGTTAACGAGAGGCTGGAGGTTTGGAGGTAGACCCTAGAGTCTAAGGGTTTCAAGTTGAGCAGGACCAAGACGGAATACTTGGAGTGCAAGTTCAGCTACGATATCCAGGAAGAAGATATGGAGGTGAGGCTTGATACGCAAGTCATCCCCAAGATAGATAGTTTCAAGTATCTTGGATCTATAATACAAGGTAATGAGGAGATTGATGAAGATGTCACGCATCGTATCGGAGCAGGATGGAGTGGAGGCCCGCTTCTGGTGTCTTGTGTGATAAGTATGTGTCGCTGAGACTTAAAGGTAAGTTCTACAAGGTTGTAGTTAGACCGACTATGTTGTATGGAGCAGAGTGTTGACCGCTCAAGAACTCTAATACCCAGAAGCTAAAAGTAGTTGAGATGAGGATGTTAAGGTGGATGTGTGGGTATACCCGGTTGAATAAGATTAGGAATGGAGTTATTCGGAAAAAGGTGGGAGTGGCCCCTGTGGAGGATAAGATGCGGGAGGCGAGGTTGAGATGGTTTGGGCATGTTAAGGGGAGAAGTATAGAAGCCCCAGTTAGAAAGTGCGAGAGGTTAGCCTCAGTGGGTAGCAGGAGGGGTAGAGGCAGGCCTAAGAAGTCTTGGGGAGAGGTTATTAGGCGGGACATGGCGCAGCTGGATGAGGACATGGCCCTAGACAGGAGGGTGTGGAGGTCAAAGATTAGGGTAGAAGATTTGTAGGTAGTCGAGCGTTTTCTCTTTGTCTTACTCGGTTCGCTAGCATTAGTGTTAGTATGATATCCTTTTATACATAGATTGCTATTACTACCTAGAGTTTCACTGCATCCTTGGATTCGATCTTATTTTATCTTGCTGTTATTCCTACTTGTTGCAATTTCCTTTATAGTTTCAGCCTTTCTCTATCTGAGGGTCTATCGGAAACAGCCTCTCTGCCCTTCCGGGGTAGGGGTAATGCTGCTTACATCTTACCCTCACCAGACCCCACTTGCGGGAAACTACTGGGTTTGTTGTTGTTGTTGAATACATTATGTAGTTTGCAATGAGGCTTGTTAGAGCTACGTTAGATATTACCGGCTAAGTTGAGGCACGTTGAGCCTAACGCCATAATGGATTTTCCAAATGTCACGAAATTTGAAATACATATTTTAAAATGATTTGATTTCGCGGGACAAGTAGGTGCAAATCGCTCACGGTTTGAAAATTGAACTGTTAAATGCGATATCAGTATGAGCTGCAGCCTGCAGGAAATCTCGTGAACAAAATATGGTGAGGATACGCAACAGCATTCAATTTTCAAATAGCTATAGTTAGAAACAAGTCCATAGTTTCTAATTCTCTAGTCCGTCCTTGTGTTTCACACATCTTCCCAAGCTTCATATCGAACGTGAATCTTTTGTTGAGAAAATCCAAATTGAATGATTAGGTCACAAGAACACAATTTATCTTTCTAGTAGAGACAAAATGTTGCATCCAACCCTGTCCCTGTTGGATAGGTTAAATTTGGTTGTAAACTTGAGAATCCTAGTAACTCTTCGTTCCTAATAGGTTAACTTTTAATGTGGAGTCCAAACAGTGCCACGATCTTAAGAATTAGTGCTACTCGTACATTTCAATTAACCAAAGACCACATGATACAAAGTAAAGCTGGAGTAATCATCGTTATACTTAGTAATTTTGTTTATCATGTAAATAACAGAAGTAAAGAGTACAACATCAACAGTCTATAGTTATATCCTGTGCTGACAAAATAATCTTCGAAATAACCGTTCAGTGACACTGGAAATGAGGGAAGCACAAATCTCTTGCCTCTTCAAGAATCTCCGATCAGACCTGTCCGCTAATTCTAAAACGCTATAGATACTAATCATCATAATGGGTTAGCTAATCACCCATGTCAAGTTTTCGATTCACCGAAGAGGGCTATAGTTATAACCTATAGGTTTTTTTTATCAGGATATCAAAAATTCCTGAAAATGGTTTAAGACAAGAAGCTTCTTGCTGGGGAGGTAGCTGTTAACAGTCTTCTGATGACTACGGATATTTCCTTGTCTCTTGCCCCACCGAAACCACTGGGCAGCACGCACCATCAGATCTGGAATGGACAAAACCAAGTTACATGATTATTACACTAAACTGAAATTAAGCCATGACTAAGTTTCTTGATTAAATCTGATTTTAACCATTGACTTTCCAGAAATGAGTTAGATAAGGCTTGACTTTCCATTTAGAAGCAATTAGAGAGAACAGTTAAATGTTTTCCTTTGTTAATGCAAGTAATCATATGTCAACACTTGATCCTCGACCATGCATCTACAAAAGCATAGATGGACTGTCCAAAAATCTCCCAAAGAGCCAAGAAGTGGGATTTGCTACCAAGAAGTAAAATCCTTACTTGGGCTCCATATGTATGGCGTATTAGAGTATGGGTATAGTACTTAAGGAGTTCAACTGAATTTTTTTTTTTTTTTTGGGTTAATAAGGAGTTCAATTCAGTTGAAGTTAAGTGCAATATATTTGACAAACTGATACTACACTCGATCTTTAGCCAAAAGGGCTAAGAAATTTATGATAGATTTAACACTCTGAAACAACCAAGAATGATATTACCAATTACCAGTTAAACGGATAACAGAATAATATATGCAGGAGATACATTATTAGACCTTTTGAATAACAGCCAAGAAGATCTTATGAAAATTGAACATTTTCACAGCGAAGATGTAAAACAGATATTGGCACTATAAAAGAAAGAGCAGCCTGGTGCACTCAGCTCCCGCTATGCGCAGGGTCTGGGGAAGGGCCGGACCACTGTGCACTGTGCACGAGGGTTGTATTGTCCCGAGCAGCAAGCAACTATTGTACCTCAATTTTTAACCCCTTTGCACCTGTGTTTTACTTCCTTAATAGTTGTACCGAATAAGAAGAAGCCAAGGATTATTGTATTTCACGGTTTCTTTACAGGCAAAAACCGTGAACTTTTGCTCCTCTTTGTACTTGATACACTGTTGAACCATCTATTTACAACTGGAAGATTTCAGGATCCAACATTGCAGTGAATTTTTCCTTTTAGATAAAATATGTTAAGAGTTGTCATAGAAGTATAATTTCTATTAGGCTAGCAAATTATAGAAAGCCTCATATGTGCATGATTGGACTATGATGCATAGACAAAAAATTTGTCAAATCATATATTTTGAGAGATGAAAACCAGAAGACAAGTCGAAGAAACACAATAATTACCTAAAGACAAATCAAAGACACAAGAATTACCTACTCTCAGTTGATCTAACCATGACTTACTAGTCTTAGAAGTGACAAGAAACGATAGCAACACAAACATTCCCATCTTATTGCATGTTTGAGCAACTGAACAAGGGAAAGGGCCATTTCTTCTGGGGCTTTGAAGCAGCGCCAGTCATATTAAAGCAGGGTCAGATTTCTGGAAGAACTTATCAGAAAAAACCAGGATCCATGTCTTTGTCATTCAAGAGGTCCATTCTACCCCAATTTAAGAGGAACTATGAAGCCACAAAACCAAGACCAACCATCCATTAAATCCATAATCAAAAACAACTGCAAATGACGCTATTAACTCCGTGAGGGTCTTTATCCAGTTTTAGGGGGTCACGTCACTCTCTGTAGTTATCCACATCAAGCTAGCTCATCCGGAAAGAGCTTGTCACTCGGGTTTATTTGGTCACCCCTAAGCTTTTGGCTCCCAGATTCCAACTTGTCATTAAAAATACTCCCTACAAAATTCTGTATCCTAACTTGATGGGATATAAGTATCAAAGCTATTAATTGAAATTTAATTTAAAAGGAAACAAGACTTAAATTGGCGATACATTAAACTTTTTTCTAAATTTGAGCATTACTTAGTATATAAAGTAATTTTGGTGTTACCAATTTGGTAATGCATCATTACATGTACCAATTGAAGAGAGATAGAAAGAGTTTTTTTCCTTCTGAAAGTACACGTTTTAGAAACAATAAATGATGAAAAGTAGGACAATCTTCTAAAAACATACCAGACAAACCAGATCCTATTAGCATATGATTACATACATAGTTCAATAGCGTCTAGAAAGCGGACATCAAGTACAGTAGAGAAATGGGTTATTATTTCAATGAAAGTAATACCTCAATGTCAACCTCCTTTGGCTTCAGTTACCCCCCCCCCCCCCCACCCCCCGAAAAAAAAAAGAAAAATTAAAAAAAAATAAAGAAACTTGAATATGAAGTCCAGCATCTATGCAATCGCAGAAAAGTAAAAAAAAAGCAAGTTTAACATACCAGAAATATTAGATACCAAGGAGACAAGACAAAAAAGATGCAAAAAACAAATCGAGGAAGGGTTACTTACAGTATTACGCGAACTAATCATCCAGGATCCTGATTTTGATGAAGGAGATAGCTGAGAAGATGGCCTCTAGCCTTATTTATTGCAGCAAAACATAGGCACAAATGCTCCTCAAGACCCAGCAGCTCTTCCAGAAAATTGCTATGTTTCCCGTGAAGTTGCTTCACTACCTCCTGGATCGGGTACCGGTCTTTTCCTCTCTCTAGCGCAAAGCGCACAAGGCGCTTGTAATATTCCACTGCATCATATAATCGGCCCACCAAGCAATTTACTGTTTCTAAGTGATTGTGGAGGAAAAAGATCCCCTTTGTTGCATCATCCAGCTGCACCAGATGGACTAGTTCTTTTTTTGCCATTTTTGAAGGGAGGAAAGCAGGGCATATTGGGGCTGCAACAAGGGCGACAAAAGCATGAGTAGCTATAGCAACAGCTGATATGACCACTCCAACAGTAGCTGCGACTAAACATACGACTGAGCCTCTGGTAGCATGGCGGAGAAGTTGGACCTTTGAACGTGACTTGCGTAAAAGAAGGTCGAGCTCACTCTTTAGCTGGAAGTAGCAATGACGCATATCATCGAAGTTATGGGTGTCATGTCCAGGAAAGGGATTGGTGAGGCTGTCAAATTGGAGGAAGATGTCAAACGCCCAATCACATTGAGCTTGCGAAAGGGAATGTCCAGCAGACTCCATATCCAGGGGAAGGGCATCGAGAAGCTTATGAATGGGGGCATACAAGACTCGAGCTTGGTTTACACTTTGAAAGAAAAGGATACAGATATGAGTGGTTTGCTCACTATCGTCAAAGTACTTAGCAATAAGTTGATTTAGGGCATCTGGTATTATATGCAAAAGTGCCTCTTGGACACACTCATGACTTGGTTTAAGGACATCTTCTAATTGCAGCGGCTCTTCCTGGAACTCAACTTGTGCTACCTCCACACTAAGGTCAGAAGGGACCTCATGGTGGACCTTGGACCATATCTCGCCATACGAAGAAGTTTGAACAGCAAGGGTATATGCTCGTGATAGGTTAACGGTAGGTGAAGGTTGGGAACTTGCTGTGTTATCCTCAACTAAGCCACCTGCAGTTTATTCACATAGATTTAAGCTATCAGAATCTCCTATGAGGGGCAGTGGAAACTGCTAAAGTTTCACTCAAGCCACATACTTCAATTTTATGCCAATGGAACCATCAAACTTTGGAATATGAAGCAAAGAGTTCAGTTACCGTCAACAATAAAAGAGAAAGGAGATTGTATGCCATACACATAATTTATAGGGGATGCACAGGTTTATCATGAGTTTTGACAGAAAAAGATACAAAAGTACTATGGGATGAAAGAAATTATTTCTTGTGTTACTATCCCCGACCCTTAACACCTCGCCCTTAAGAAAGCACGGAAACATGCATCTAACTGTTGCCAACACCATCAGCTCAGTCAAGTAGAAGCGAAAAATTTGACTTTAGGGGTCCTTATTTCTCCAAAAGTTGTACAAACTGGGAAAGAGTGTCATAATATCACAACATCAAGCATTAGATCTTATTCCCAGCAGCTACCTTGAAAAAGTAATCAACTGAAGATTCGATATTTTTTTTTTGGTTTAGAATTTCATTAATACCACACCAAGATGGCGTCCAAAAATATGTAGAAGATATTCTAACCATATTTGATGCTTTTCCAAAAGGACCATCATATGGAGAACCCACATTTCTATTCATCCATCCCATCCGCCTCACTCAATCCCTTATCTGCTCATTCTAGTCCATACAAGAGAGACTTCTCATCCATAGATATCCAGAAGTTCTGGTTAACCCAATGCAGTTTACAAGTATCAGACTACAAATTGGCCCCAATGTTGCCATGTGCAACACACTATCTTACACGGAATGAGGCTTTTATTCATTTTAATAACTGTAATGCTTCAAGCAGCACAATTTCAGTTAGGGGTCCAAAACAAAACCAGCCCAAGTGACTTACAGGAAAAAGAAATACCCTTGGCCAAAGTGTAATTGCCCCTTTTGTACTCTTACTAAATCAAAATTCATAAACATACCTTCCAAAGCTGGAGGTGAGCTGTCAGTTGTTGCTGTTAATGATAACTGCCGCAGACAATGCAGCATTTGTATCCACGGTATAGTACTGGGCACACAGCATAAACAGGAATCATTTGCTGATGACAGGCAGGAAAATTCAGTCAAAGAGCCAATGAGCAAGCATAATCTCCAAGAGCAAGCTATAACACGACAGAACAAAAAGTGTGATATAAGTGCTGAATGACGGAAAAAGCAGTAAGTGAGCACGGAAAAGTTCTCCATGAAAGTAGATGAACGCGAAGGAACCTTGATAAAATTTATAAAGAACCTTTGCTTAATTAGCAAGTGAAATAAACATGACTTTTCAACCATGGCATTAGTACTGACGACAAAAGTTTCAGAAAAGAACTTGTCCACAATGTCAAGACAACATAATTTCTGGTCAACGTGCCCTACACAAACAGGCAAGTCCATCTGCTTTACTCAGCCGTAAATCATCGCAAAAAATTAGTCAATAAAATATTTGGATGCCGTAGCTAGCATTTCTGTTTTATATGTATAAGTGGGCTACACTAGTGATTAGAAGTCTGCACATTTTTATAAAAGAGCAAAGCTGTTTATGAATTGTGCAACATTCGCGCAATGTCAGGTTATCTTATCAAGATACTTATAACTCCTTTGATCTTGTTCTTGAGCTGGTAACCACTAAGCACTAAAATAGTATCGAAAATATAATCACCAAGCACTGCTTATTGATAGAGGGGAAGATGGCAGAGTTACTCAAGAAGCTCAAAGCTTAAGAATACACATTATAATTGCAGCCTTGCAGGTCAGGTAGGGAAATGGAGAACTCCATCATAGCTTCTCAAGAGTCACAAAGAAGGCGATGGGGAGATGGCTCTCTTAGTAACAACTGAAGGTAACATTCCACAGCCTCTCTTAGTATTTCATGAACGAGTATTTTCTAAGAAATCAACACATAGTTCAGTGATTTTAATGATACAAAAAATAGTTCTTTTTCAAAAAAAAAAAAATGATACAAAAAATAGTTTTGTGACTAATACTGTACAACGGGTAAAGTTCACGGACGGCTTATTTCCATTTCATCCTAAACTAGCAGCAACAAAAAACCTCCTCCTTGGTTCTTTTTCTTCCCTAATAATTGCTCAGCAAATTATTGAGTTGCAATCAAGTCCTCCTAGCTCAACATATTACTTTTTTCTTTTACTATTTTTTTAGTTGCATTCCCCACATAAAATGTAGAAACTGTAACAATAAGCCTTACTATGCTTTACAACAGTTTCCAGTAATTACTTAACATACCACACATTCCCAATGATTCGCATAATAATCCCAGCCCCCAACTCAAATTTGAAATTAGCATTACTGCAAAACTAAGAACTTTTATAGCTTTTCTAACAAAGAGGATAAAAGCATGACTTTATATATGGAAAAAAAAACGAGAGAAAGCAAATAAAGGGAAAGAATAAATATTTACCCAAAAATTGACCAAAAACTTTAATCTTCTTGTACAAGCTGTTTGAGTCGGGCTTTGATATAATCTTTTCGGGCCTTAGCGCGGGCTTGTTGAGGGGCAATATTGGAAAAGGAAAGATAGGCACCGGCGGCGATGAAGATAGCACCGGCGGTGACGCCGCAGAGAGTGAGTTTGAGCTGCTTGGGGGCTGGTGGGTAGGACCAAAATACCATTTTTCTTTGGAGTGTATGTGTATTTAAAGGGGAAAGAGGGAAAAGGGGAAGAAGAGTAGTGAAAGAAACGGGAAGCTGGAGTCTCGAGAGAAACATTTGTCGTTTGACTTGTCAATGTGACTCTCGCTACTTGCTAGGGAAGAAACAGCAATTAAAAACAAAAAGAAAAAAAAAAAAGAAATTGGATGAAAATTATTTTGATCCCCCAACTTTATCTTAAAAATCAAACTCATCCACAATATTAAACAATAGATATTTTGCTCCTCAAATCTCAATTGTATTTTTATAATACCTATTTTACCCTCAATCTTATCAGCCTTGGCCTTTTTTTTTTTTTTTTTTATTTTACTTTTTAGTATCACAATATTTTTCATAATCTATTTATAAATTTACCTATAATAAAAATAATTTTTTTAAAATTAAATAATTTGAAAACCGATAATCAATCATATATAATTTATTGAAATTGAATAATAAAAGAAATGGATTCAATTAAAATATTAGAACAAAAGATCTTATAAATATCAATCAAAAAGTTAGTGCAGTAATATAAAAAATAATAACTGAAAATAGAGGTAAATTTTATAATAAATTCCTAAAAGATTACATATTTATACCTCAGATGCTCTTTAAATTATAGTTTAAAAAATATTACATTAATAAGAATAAAAGAGAAATCAAACCTTAAATATATACTTAATATTAAAGTAACAATAAATTTTGTTAAAAATTCATATAAGTACTATTCTAGTTAAATTTTGCTAACTAGTGAACACGTTAAGCATACATCTTGAAAATTGAGAAAATAAATAATCCTAGGCTTTTTTCCCCTTCAATTTACATATTTCTCTTTAGTTGATAATCTTATTGCTTTAGTATTTTTTAAGTTAAGTAGTTTAAAATAAAAATCTTAATCTTCATTACTCAAAAATTGTTCGAACTTGTTTTCTTGGTGATATTAAATAGCTATAGCTAAATCTTAATTCTCTATGGGATCCGACTCTCGACTCTTAGATTAGATTATAATTGCAGCGACCGTTTAGTCCTTTTTATAAGGCATAATGACGAGCGCAAAACACAACATAAAGTTATTGCTCGCTAGTCAAAGATAGTATAGTTTAATTATCGTCTCCACAGAGATTGAATTTAAACTGTATTCAAATAATCTTCAGTAGATTACTATTCAGGAAAATTAACACTTGATGTGATGACTATCGCGATTAACCACTAAAATTTAAGCACTTAACAATTGATCACAAAGGACAGTAGATGGGCAATGAAGAAATATCAATGAGAGAAATAAGGGTATTTGACTAGATAGGTGCAAGATATCTTACTCGAGATCCAATTCTTGAGTTGATTCACTCTATAATACGGTTGATTCACGCGAATTCAACCGATAATCAGATTACACTTGAAGTTAATGTTCCTCTTTCGATTAAACGTTAATTTCAGTAATTAATTCACTTGAAGCACATTGAACAATTGCAACAATAAAATGATGGTTATGATCTAAAGGGCAACATCTCACGAATATTTCCCTATTTTCTAGTCCGGTTAAAAATTCAAGAGGCTCTTTCGATTACCTATTTGAATCACGAATTCAAACTAGAGCATAAGATGTAAAGAAATTCAATATCAAACTCCTATTTCATTTAAGCATAATAATAAATATCGCCACAATATAAATTAAAGCCCCATCAATTAATTCTAACAATTATCAAGAATTAAATCCCTAGTCAAGTTATCGAAACAACATATTTGTCAACACCCAAATAGAAATTACTCCATAACAATGGAGTGTGACATCTTAATAAGGTTCAAAAACAAAGAAATCATCAATTCAAATGATTCTATACAAACTCCCGTATTACCCGATTGCAAGTTGGAATATTGATGAATTCTTGAGTCTTCTTGCCTTGGTTTGTTCTCCCTTCTTTCGTAGGTTAAAAGTCCCCTCAAAATCGTATTTTTGATGTATTTCTACCATGTAAAAATAAACCCGGATGAAGCTACCCTTTCCTAGCCGAACTTGGAAATCACTCTAACGATTTTGCATAGCCGTGCCGCGCTGTCCCATGCGCGCGCTAGTGAGGAAATCTAAAGAGCTTGCACTTTGCTTGTCAGACCACTTTTGCACTGCCGCGCTGTGCCTCGCGGCGCCCCATGCGGCGTGGCTATGCCTTTTTCTCGGAGTAAATTTGTTTGTTAACTTTTTGACATACGGACTTGGTCTTCGACCCTTGGACGTAATTCCGACTTAATTTCTTGGGCTTTTACTCAAACTTCAAAGCTCCAACTTGTTCGATTTAGCTCCAAAATATCTTAATAGCTCGGAATCATTTCCTGCATGGCATAAAACACGTAATAAGCGTAATTCTCTATCATTAAGCTCAAACACACGTAAAATGCAGTAATTAGAGTGCAATACTACGGCGAAAACACAAATTTTTTGCCTACCATCAACACCCCACACTTAGACCATTGCTCGTCCTCGAGCAATCAAACTACACTTCATATATGGATGACTTTTTCATCAAACAACATCCCAAACACATCATGACAAGAATATTTAAAATAGACTGAGCACCATATTATAACATCCTAACCTCAAGACTCGACTCAAAAGCACCACGTATTTTTCATAACCTACTCACTTACTCTAACACAGAGGTCAAAGACGTTACCTTACCTTCGCAAATCATGTGCCCTCACACAAACAATAGAGAGTAGTTCCACACACAATATCGTTCAACAACAATTAGGAACTCAAGATAGAAAGAATTAACTCACTCTCTGAAATAAAATTCATGCGCCACAGAGACGTACTATAGGCTTGCCCTTAGTGTACTACTCTACTAGTTGAGCTCATTCTGCTAAGGATCAAGTAGGACTTAATTCGGTTGTGAGGCTGCGGGACGGGTATGATACATACGTATGGATATAGTGGCTACACCTCTCTGAGCACTTTAATACATATACATTAACATGTCAACCCCACACTTATGTTGATAGCATCAAGCTCCCAATTCTTTAAGTACAAACAGGATGAGAGCTACCACTAGCAAAGAATCAATTTTTTTTTTTCAAATACATACACAAACTCTTTTTTTTTTCTTTTCAAATTTCTGATTTTTTCCCCAAGCAACTTCATTTTTTTTCTTTCTTTCAGTTGCTTACAGGTGGCTCTCATAAATTTTCAAACAGTCCACCTTTCTCCATTTTTCTTAGTTCCACTCAAAACCCAAACATACCTCCAATTTGCTTTAACAAGCTCATAACAATTTTAAGTGCTCAAGAGAGTTAGATGGTTCAAACAGATAGTCAATTCAAATAACGGGTCAGGCTTGTATTGTGGTTGCCAAATAAAATAGACTACATGCTCAAAAGGGCTAACTATGATGCACAACAATTAGGCGTGTCACAGACATGTAATTAGCTCAATAAAGAAATGCCTATATCACTTCCTAGACTGAAAAAGACTTCTATCTCGCTTTGGAAACACACGGGGCAAGTTCTAGCCATCAACTGACATGCACAGAATATCAACAACAAGCTCGCTCACACATTGGCACATAACTTAGTTAGAATCAGATCTATCCCGACTATCTACTCAAAGCAGTTAAGCATAGTTAATATCAAACAAATTAAGGTACTTCTACAGGAGTCAAGAACTGAGCCTAGGCGTCACAACTAAGGCACTCACCGCTCTTAAGGCATATGTATTCAAGAAAAATTGCTTCAACTTAGCACGATGACTCAGGCTTCTTTATTCCTATAAAACTAAAAAAAAAACTAACTACACCCTGTTCAAGTAAAACCCTTGAAAAATAACTGCGGCACAAAGAAAAACCATGAGAGAATTACTACACTACCTAAGAAAGTAAAATAAAATAAAAGACATATCCTTGGATTTTCAGATTTTTTTAATTAATTTTTGTATTTTTCTCATTCGACTTCAAATTCCTCAAGAAGCCAGTCGACAAAATCCATCATCGGGGAGGGTCGAAACTAAACATTTAATTACTAACTATTACAGGCCGATAGAATTTAGAGTTATGAAGATCATATTGTCTAAGAAAGCAAGAAACAAATCAAACAAAACCAACTGGCAAATAGAAAATAATTACAAATACAATCAAATAGGAGCACCCCTGTCACGACCCCAGTTCACCCTCCATGAATATGTCGTGATGGCACCTAGTTCCTACAACTAGGTAAGCCTAACAGTGCAGAATAACGAGTTAACATTTGCGGAATAATAAATTAAAACTGAACATACGGAAGTAACAACTGTATATATAAGGCCACTCAGCCTATACAACTCAAAATATACGGAAGTCTATAACTAAATCCCAAAACCCGGAAACTCACAGGAAACACAGGCTAATAGAATGTAGTAAACTGCTCTACACCAGAATGTCTAAACAACATGAAAGGAAAGAAAAGGAACTATCTGCTAAAGCCGGAATAGAGTAGAGACTCCTGGTCTGCGAACGTAGCAGATATACCTCAAGTCTCAGCTAGGACTCTCCACCACGAGGATGATACGTCTGGGAGGAAGTACCTGAATCTGCACATGAAAAACATGCGCACGAAGGGCATGAGCACACCACAACGGTACTCAGTAAGTGCCAAGCCTAACCTCGGTTGGGTAGTGACGAGGAAGGTCAGGGCCCTACTGAGATAACATAATAAATAATGAGATAACAGAAATAGTTTAAATAAAGTCTACAGCGAGAATCTAAACCAGGTAAATAAGGAAGAACTGTAAATAGAAAGCAAAGGTAACAATAACACGGAA
>NW_017670238.1:1891885-1927949 GCF_001879085.1 Nicotiana attenuata
GGGGATCTCTTGGTATCCCAATATATATATAGAAACACATATGCCAGGGATCTCTTGGTATCTCGCACCCTCAGTCCAGAATATCTCAAGTACAGGGGATCTCCCGGGAAGCCGTCCCGTAGTCCCAAATTAAACACACAACAACAACGATTCCTAAATCTCGGAACAATGCTAAAAATCAGGACACGAAGTAGTAAATTATAGCCTAACATGCTTCACAGAGTACAAATAGCACAGTTAAAGCAAATAAGCAGGTAAGCCAGCTAAACATGAGTCTCTAAGCTAGCACAGGTACAAACTTACAGTTAAAATGGACAAGTAAACAAGAAAGCTCAATTTAAATACTTTAAGTAGAAACGGATTTACAACAATTAGCTCAAGTACGCGCTCGTCGCCTCACGTACGGGGCATTCAAATATTCAAGATCATATCCTTAGGGAAAAGGTCCCCCACACAAGGTTAGACAAGCCACTTACCTCGAACCGGCTCAATATCAACTAGAAATCACGCTCTTGCCACGAGTATCCGACTCCAAATGGCTCAAATCTATTCAATTCAATTACATATTGTAAATAACATCGCAAACACCTAGTTTTGCTAATAAATTCAAAGCTACGGCGTAAAATTAGTGAAATGACCAAAATGCCCTCCAGTCCAACGCCCCGAAATCGAATAATTTTTACGTTTTCAGAACCCTTGTACTCTCACGAGTCTAACCATATAAAAATCTCCCAAATCGGAGGTCAAATGCCCCCTCCAAAACCCCATAGCTAGGTCTAAGAAGTTTAACCACTTCCACTTCAAAACACGAAATTTAAAGGTGAAGTCGTGATTAGATTAGTGGGTATTAAGCACAAGAGAGTAGAGAATCGTTACCCAATCGTTGCTCTCGAAAACCCCTCGAAATTTCTCCCAAATCCGAGCTCTCTAGCTTGAGTTTTGTTAAAAATGGCTAACCCTCGTTTTTGAAATGTTAAATANCGTTACGCGAAAAAGGAAAATATAAAGGGACCAAAAATGTCCTTCGCGATCGCGAAGGAAAGGATGCGAACACAAAGGCCTGGGTTCAGTGAGCTACGCGAACGCGACATATGTCATGCGAACGCATTAAATGAAAATCAAGCCCAGACCTTGGAGTCCAATAAGTCTATGCGAACGCGACAGCCCTGACGCGAACGCGGTTAAGAAACGTGTGAAGCTACACGATCGCGGAGCACTAATCGCGAACACAATGAAGAAACTTTTCATCCTCCAGAATTACTCTACGCGAACGCGTAGAGGAGGACGCGAACGCGAACGCGAAGAAGGAATTGGGACCTGCACAGCTGAAGGATTTTCTGCAACACTTTGAAACTCCAAAATGCTCCGTTGAGCATCCGAAACACACCCGAGGCACCCGGGACCTCAACCAAACCTACGGATATGTCCCATAACATCATTCAAACTTGTACCAAACCTTAAACCACCTAATACAACGCCAGAAACACGAATTAATCAAGGATTCAAGCCTAAGAACTTCAAATTCCAACAAAACACACTTTCGATCAAAAACCTAACCAAACCTCGCCCGAATGACCTGAAATTTTGCACACACACTTCCCAAATGACATGACGGAGCTACTGCAACTTCCAGAATTCCAATCCGAACCTCGGATCAAAAACTCACTATCGGACCGGAAACTTCAAAAATTCAAACTTCGGCATTTCAAGTCTAAATGAGCTACGAGCCTCCAAAATACATTCCGAACACGCTCCCAACCCCGAAATCACCAAACGGAGCTAACGGAACCATCAGATTTCCATTCCGAGGTCGTCTTCACACTATTCCGATTACGGAACCACCTTTCAACACTTAAGCTCTCATTTAGGGACTAAGTGTCCCAAAACACTCCGAATCCTAACACCGAACGTCCCGGCATACCAAAATAGCAGAAATGAACTTAGGGGAAGCGGTAAATGGGGAATCGGGGCGTAAATTCCAAAAACAACCGGCCGGGTCGTTACATCCTCCTACACTTAAACATTCGTTCGTCCTTGAACGAGCATAGAGAACATACCTGAAGTAGTAAAAAGATGAGGGTACTGGCTGCGTATATCCTGCTCGGTCTCCCAGGTCGCCTCCTCGTCCGGCTGACCCCGCCACTGAACCTTTACTGAAGCTATGTTCTTTGACCTCAACTTTCTGATCTGCCTGTCCAAAATAGCCACTGGCTCCTTAACATAGGATAGATCCTTGTCCAACTGGACTGAACTGAAATCCAACACGTGCGACGGATCACCGTGATACCTCGGAGCATCGAAACATGAAATACCGGATGAACTCCGGCCAAGCTGGGAGGTAAGGCAAGCTCATAAACAACCTCCCCAACTCGCCTCAAGATCTCAAAAGGGCCAATAAACCTCGGACTCAGCTTCCCTTTCTTTCCAAACCTCATGACGCCCTTCATAGGCGAGACCCGAAGCAGAACCCGCTCACCAACCATATATGAAACATCACGATCCTTCCTGTCCGCATAACTCTTTTGTCTAGACTGGGATGTACGGAGTCTATCCTGAATCACTTTAACCTTCTCCAATGCATCCTGAACCATCTCTGTGCCCAATAGCCTGGCCTCACCCAGCTCAAACCAACCCACCGGAGATCTACACCTCCTACCATATAAAGCCTCATACGACGCCATCTGAATGCTGGACTGATAACTGTTGTTATAAGCAAACTCCGCCAATGACAAGAAATGATCCCATGACCCTCCAAACTCGATCACACACGCACTGAGCATATCCTCAAAAATCTGAATAGTGCGCTCGGACTGTCCGTCCGTCTGGGTGTGAAATGCTGTGCTCAACTCCACCCGAGTGCCTAACTCCTGCTGCACGGCTCTCCAAAACCGCGATGTAAACGAGTACCTCTGTCTGAAATGATAGAAACTGGAATACCATGCAAACGGACGATCTCCCTGATATAAATCTGCACCAACCGCTCCGATGAATAGGTGGTACACACAAGAATGAAATGAGCAGATTTGGTCAGCCGGTCCATAATAACCCAAATGGAATCAAACTTCTTCAAGGTTTGTGGAAGTCCAGATACAAAATCCATGGTGATGCACTCCCATTTCCACTCTGGAATCTCTATCTGCTGGAGCAACCCACCCGGGCGTTGGTGCTCATACTTCACCTGCTGGCAGTTGAGGCATCTAGACACATAACCAACTATATCCTTCTTCATTCGCCTCCACCAATAGTGCTGCCTCAAATCCTGATACATCTTCACGGCACCCGGATGGATGGAATACCGCGAACTATGGGCCTCTGCTAGAATCAACTCTCGAAGGCCATCAACATTGGGCACACAAATCCGGCCCTGCATCCTCATTACTCCATCATCTCCAATGGTCACATCTCTAGCATCCCCACGCTGGACCCTATCCTGAAGGACAAGCAAATGAGGGTCATCATACTGCCGCTCCCTGACACAGTCAAATAGGGAAGACCGGGAAACCACACAGGCTAGAACCCGACTGGGCTCCGAAAGATCCAATCTCACGAACTGGCTGGCTAAGGCCTGAACATCCATCGCCATAGGCCTCTCTGAAGCTGGTAAATATGCCAAACTCCCCAAACTCTCCGCCCGGCGACTCAAGGCATCCGCCACCATATTGGCCTTGCCCGGGTGATATAGGATAGTGATGTCATAATCCTTCAGCAGCTCTAACCACCTCCTCTGATGCATATTGAGATCCTTTTGCTTGAGCAAGTGCTGCAAACTCTGATGATCAGTATAGATATCACAAGGCACACCATACAGGTAATGACGCCAGATCTTCAAGGCATGAACAATGGCAGCTAACTCAAGGTCGTGGACAGGGTAATTCTTTTCATGTACCTTCAACTGTCTGGACGCGTAGGTGATCACCCTACCATCCTGCATCAACACTGCTCCAAGGCCAACTCTCGAGGCGTCACAATAGACAGTATAAGACCCCGAACCGGTAGGCAACATCAAGATAGGGGCTGAAGTCAAAGCTGTCTTGAGCTTTTGAAAGCTCGCCTCACACTCCTCTATCCACTGAAATGGGGCACCCTTCTGGGTCAATCTAGTCATAGGGGCAGCAATCGATGAAAATCCCTCCACAAAACGACGGTAGTAACCCGCCAGGCCAAGGAAACTGCGAATCTCTGTAGCTGAGGACGGCCTGGGCCAACTCTGCACGGCCTCTACCTTCCTCGGATCCACCCGAATACCCTCGCTAGAAATTACATGGCCTAAGAATGCCACAGAACTCAGCCAAAACTCACATTTTGAGAACTTTGCATATAACTTTTTCTCCCTCAAGGTCTGTAGCACGGTCCTCAGATGCTGCTCATGATCTTCCCGACTCCGGGAATACACCAGAATATCATCAATAAAAACAATCACGAACGAGTCAAGATATGGCCTGAACACATTGTGCATCAAATGCATGAAAGCTGTAGGGGCATTGGTCAGCCCAAATGACATAACAAGGAACTCGTAATGGCCATATCGAGTCTTGAAGGCAGTCTTCGGGATATCTGGCTCCCGAATCTTCAACTGATGGTAACATGAGCGCAAGTCAATCTTAGAAAACACCCGTGCACCCTGAAGTTGGTCAAACAGATCATCAATGCGAGGCAAGGGATAATGGTTCTTCACTGTAACCTTGTTCAACTAGCGGTAGTCAATACACATGCGCATAGAACCATCCTTTTTCTTCATAAACAAAATAGGAGCACCCCACGGTGAAACACTAGGTCGAATAAACCCTTACCAAGCAATTCCTGCAACTGATCCTTCAACTCCTTCAACTCAGGAGGAGCCATACGATATGGAGGAATGGAAATGGGCTGAGTGCCCGGCAACAGATCAATCCCAAAATCAATGTCCCTATCAGGCGGCATGCCTGGAAGATAAGCTGGAAATACATCGGGATAATCCCGTACCACTGGAACAGAATCAACATAAGGGGTATCAACACTAACATCTCTCACATAAGCCAAATACGCGGCACACCCCTTCTCAACCATGCGCTGAGCTTTAAGAAAAGAGATAACTCTACTGGAAGTGTGATCTAAAGTACCACTCCACTCAACACGCGGAACACCTGGCATAGCCAGCGTCACGGTCTTGGCGTGACAATCAAGAATAGCAAAGTGGGGCGACAACCAGTCCATGCCCAAAATAATGTCAAAATCCACCATACCGAGTAATAATAAGACTGTTTTTGTCTCAAAACCACGAATAGTAACCAAACATGACCGATAAATGCGGTCCACAACAAGAGAATCTCCCACAGGAGTAGAAACATAAACGGGGGCACTCAAAGAATCCCGAGGCACACCCAAATGCGGAGCAAAGTAAGTAGACACATAAGAGTAAGTAGAGCCTGGATCGAATAGAACCGATGCCTCTCTGTGACAAACCAGTATAATACCTGTGATGACGGAGTCGGAGGCAACAACCTCAGTGCGAGCAGGAATACAGTAATATCTGTCCCGGTCCCTCTCGCGAGGGCGACCTCTATCTCCCCTACCTCCGCCCCTGGCTGGCTGGGCAGGTGGGGTAGCAGCTGGGGCTGTGACCATGGCCTGAGAACCCTGAGGAGCACGCTGTGGCTGAGAAGTCTGTGGGGGCGCGCTCCTTCCAAGTCTGGGGCAATCCCTCACCAAGTGACGTGTATCACCACACTCGTAACAAGCTCTGGGAGGACGCGGTGGCTGTGACTGGCTGGGACTAGGTCTGCTGGACTGACCTCTGGAAACACCCCGCGCAGGAGGCGCGCTAGAAACTGGAGGTGCATAGTAAGGCTCCTGAGGTGGAGGTGGAGCTGGAGTACTGCCGGCTGCTGGAAGAGCTGAATGTACAGGGCGACCTGAATAACCTCTGCCATAACGACCTGCTGATGGGGTACGGGCACCAGAGTAGTGACCCGACTCTCGAGACCTCTTGGCCTCCCTCTCTCCTCGCTCCCTGGCGAGCATACCCTCAATCCTCCTAGCAATGCTCACTACCTGCTGATAAGGAATGTCCATCTCCAACTCTCGAGCCATGCTAGATCTGATGGGTGGAATAAGACCCTCAATGAACCTGCGAACTCTCTCCCGAACTGTAGCAACCAAAGCCAGTGTGTGCCTGGCCAACCTGGTATAACGGATGGCATACTCTGAAACTGTCATAGCACCCTGACGCAAGTGCTCAAACTCTGCGCCATGAATCTGTGAGGCTCTGGGGAACAAACTCTCTCATAAACATGTCCGAGAACTGGGTCCAAGTCAGTGAAGCAGCCTCGACTGGACTGTCTATCTCATAAGTGCGCCACCAATCATAGGCAGCTCCCCGAAGCTGAAAAGCAGTGAAAGAAACCCCGCTAGACTCCACTATGCCCATAGTGCGAAGAATACGATGACACTCCTCTAGAAATCCCAAGGCATCGTCTGCTGCTAATCCACTGAACACTGGGGGATCATACTTCTTTAACCTCTCAAGTCTGCGCTGCTCGTCCTCTGAAGCAGCTGAACTGGTGCTGCAGGCGGTGGGGGAATAATCTCGGGAACCTGCTCAACCTGCACTCGCTGGTCAGGAGTGCGAACGGCGGGAGTCCGTGCTCCTCCCCCGGCCTGGGATGTGGCTGCAGCAAGGGGAAGCAACCCCGCCTGAGCCAAGGTGGTGTACATGCTCATGAACTGAGCCAAAGCTCCTGGAGCGCTGGAGTAGTAGTGGCAGTAGTAGGTGTGCGAGGTGCTTGGGCTCCGGCTGGATCTGCTGGTGGTACCTCGGCGGCAGCTCGCGCAGGTGCTCTGGCTGCACCACGTGCACGTCCTCGACCTCTACCCCGGCCCCGGCCTCTGGCAGCGGCAGCAGGGGGCGCGGGTGCCTGATCATCACGAGTAGCACGTGTCCTTACCATCTGTGAGAGAATAGAAGTCAGAAGTTTAGAATCGATGTTCGAAATATCGCACGACAAGGAGTTCAAATGAAATGAAGATTTCTCCTAAACAGTTACATAGCCTCTCGTAGATAAGTACAGACGTCTCCGTACCGATCAGTGAGACTCTAATAAGCCGGCCTGTGTTCCGTGACTCCTATGAACCTAGAGCTCTGATACCAACTTGTCACGACCCCAGTTCACCCTCCATGAACATGTCGTGATGGCACCTAGTTCCTACAACTAGGTAAGCCTAACAGTGCGGAATAACGAGTTAACATTTGCGGAATAATAAATTAAAACTGAACATACGGAAGTAACAACTGTATATATAAGGCCACTCAGCCTATACAACTCAAAATATGCGGAAGTCTATAACTAAATCCCAAAACCCGGAAACTCACGGGAAACACATGCTAATAGAATGTAGTAAACTGCTCTACACCAGAATGTCTAAACAACATGAAAGGAAAGAAAAGGAACTATCTGCTAAAGCCGGAATAGAGTAGAGACTCCTGGTCTGCGAACGTAGCAGATATACCTTAAGTCTCAGCTAGGACTCTCCACCACGAGTATGATACGTCTGGGAGGAAGTACCTGGATCTGCACATGAAAAACATGCGCAAGAAGGGCATGAGTACACCACATCGGTACTCAGTAAGTGCCAAGCCTAACCTCGGTTGGGTAGTGACGAGGAAGGTCAGGGCCCTACTGAGATAACATAATAAATAATGAGATAACAGAAATAGTTTAAATAAAGTCTACAGCGATAATCTAAACCAGGTAAATAAGGAAGAACAGTAATAGAAAGCAAAGGTAACAATACACGGAAAACTGCCCTCACAAAGAATAGTAGCCGGGGGATCTCTTGGTATCCCGAGGATCTCTTGGTATCCTCATCATCAACACTAGAGATCTCTCGGTATCCCGAGGATCTCTTAGTATCCTCAATAAGTAAGTCGGGGATCTCTTGGTATCCCAATATATATATATAGAAACACATGTGCCAGGGATCTCTTGGTATCCCACACCCTCAGTCCAGAATATCTCAAGTACATGGGATCTCCCGGGAAGCCGTCCCGTAGTCCCAAATTAAACACACAACAACAACGATTTCTAAATCTCGGAACAATGCTAAAAATCAGGACACGAAGTAGTAAATTATAGCCTAACATGCTTCACAGAGTACAAATAGCACAGTTAAAGCAAATAAGCAGGTAAGCCAGCTAAACATGAGTCTCTAAGCTAGCACAGGTACAAACTTACAGTTAAAATGGACAAGTAAACAAGAAGCTCAATTTAAATACTTCAAGTAGAAACGGATTTACAACAATTAGCTCAAGTACGCGCTCGTCACCTCACGTACGGGGCATCTAAATATTCAAGATCATATCCTAAGGGAAAAGGTCCCCCACACAAGGTTAGACAAGCCACTTACCTCGAACCGGCTCAATATCAACTAGAAATCACGCTCTTGCCACGAGTATCCGACTCCAAATGGCTCAAATCTATTCAATTCAATTACATATTGTAAATAACATCGCAAACACCTGGTTTTGCTAATAAATTCAAAGCTACGGCGTAAAATTAGGTGAAATGACCAAAATGCCCTCCAGTCCAACGCCCCGAAATCGAATAATTTTTACGTTTTCAGAACCCTCGTACTCTCACGAGTCTAACCATATAAAAATCTCCCAAATTGGAGGTCAAATGCCCCCTCCAAAACCCCATAGTTAGGTCTAAGAAGTTTAACCACTTCCCATTCAAAAACACGAAATTAAAGGGTGAATTTGCGATTAGATTAATGGGTTTTAGTCATAGGAGAGTAGAGAATCGTTACCCAGTGATTGCCCTTGAAAAACTCTTGAAATTGCTCCCAAATCCGACTGCAAACCTTGAGTTTTGATAAAAATGGCAAAACCTCGTTTTTGAAATGTTTACTGTTCAGGAGTCTAAAGCATCGCGAACGCGAAAGGCAGCACGCGTTCGCGAAGAAGGAAAATATAAAGGGAACAAAAATGCCCTTCGCGATCGCGAAGGAAAGGATGCGAACGCGAAGGCCTGGGTTCAGTGAGCTATGCGAACGCGACATAGGTCATGCGAACGCATTAAATGAAAATCAAGCCCGGCCCTTGGAGTCCAATAAGTCTATGCAAACGCGACAGCCCTGACGCGAACGCGGTTAAGAAACGTGTGAAGCTACGCGATCGCGGAGCACTAATCGCGAACGCAATGAAGAAACTTTTCATCCTCCAGAATTACTCTACGCGAACGCGTAGAGGAGGACGCGAACGCGAAGAAGGCATTGGGACCTGCACAGCTGAAGGCTTTTCTGCAACACTTTGAAACTCCAAAATGCTCCGTTGAGCATCCGAAACACACCTGACGCACCCGGGACCTCAACCAAACCTACGGACATGTCCCATAACATCATTCAAACTTGTACCAAACCTTAAACCACCTAAAACAACGCCGGAAACACGAATTTATCAAGGATTCAAGCCTAAGAACTTCAAATTCCAACAAAACACACTTTCGATCAAAACCCTAACCAAACCTCGCCCGAATGACCTGAAATTTTGCACACACACATCCCAAATGACATGACGGAGCTACTGCAACTTCCGGAATTCCAATCCGACCCTCAGATCAAAAATTCACTATCGGACCGGAAACTTCAAAAATTCAAACTTCGGCATTTCAAGCCTAAATGAGCTACGAGCCTCCAAAATACATTCCGAACACGCTCCCAACCCCGAAATCACCTAACGGAGCTAACGGAACCATCGGATTTCCATTCCGAGGTCGTCTTCACACTGTTCCGATTACGGACCATCTTTCAACACTTAAGCTCTCATTTAGGGACTAAGTGTCCCAAAACAGTCCGAATCCTAACCGAACGTCCCGTCATACCAAAATAGCAGAAATGAACTTAGGGGAAGGGGTAAATGGGGAATCGGGGCGTAAATTCCAAAAACGACCGGCCGGGTCGTTACAACCCCACCCCATACTTAAGAAATTGCATTGCCCCAATGCAAAACAGTAAAACAAGAGTGAAAAGGTAACTCCCTGAGGTCTGTGGCCTACTCCTCATCAACACCCTCAAAGGTGCGCAAGTACTCTTCATCATCAGAGGAATATAGTTTACGTCCTCGTCCGGTGGCATATGTACTCCATCAGCTAAGCCTAACCACTGCTGCATGACCCCGGGGAGGGGATGGTCCTCCTGCAGCTCTGCCAAGTCAACCTCTCCCCCAGAGCAGCGCAAAGGCACATATCAGCAAATAGCAGCTGTAATGTCCTGATCGGCTCCAACCCTATACCACGATAAAATGGCAAGAGTGGTCGATGCAGCTTTTACCCGAAAGGTCGGGATATCCACAAGGAGCTAATATTGGTTGGAAATTGGGTTCCTATCCGATTTAGCTATGTGTGTTGCTCTTAATTGCACTTCTAACCATGTTTTGTGTTGTTTCTATTCTACTTTTATGCTAATGAATGCTGAAAGTAATCTAAGTATAATGTTTTTGTAAGGGTTTTCTCAATTAATAAAAGGCACTAGGGAAGTGACTTACACCTAGGTGAGTATCTAACGAGGTCTAAAACTTAGGACAAACTTGTTATAATTGGGATCATGATATAACCATTGCACATAATTACTCACTCTATACCTCTCGGTAATTCAAGTGACTTTGCCCGAATTGGCTTTCTCAAGCCCAATTGAGTGTCCAAACAATGCAAGCAAAATTGGCTCGAGTGGGGTATTACTATCTCTAGATTTAACCCTTTAATTAGGGCTATCAATCTCTTGAATGCACCCCAATTCCTTGTTAGCCTGAATTTCCTAGACTTAGACTCTCTTTCTCAAGAAGAGTCTAAGTCATATAGGCACGAATCAGTGTTTGTAACCACCAATTCAACAATTAAAGCATGAATCAAGCTAAATATCATTAACCCATAAACAATTAAGCCCTAAAATTGAAGACCCATTAAATACCCACACTAGGGTTGGGTCACAACCCTAGCTAATAGGTTTAGCTACTTATAATTAAGGTAGAAATCAAAGAAGAAGATGAAATATAACCCATAAAAAGTAATTACAAGAGTAAAATCTAAGATTAATGGTTAAAGATGCTCTAAAATTACTCAAAATAGCTAAGTACGGCGGTTCACGTGTTCTTCCAAAACAAAAGCTGCCCTAAAAATGTAAAAAAGAACTATTTATACACAACTAAAATTTCCTGACAAAAATACCCCTATGGAGGTTCCGCTGACAGCGTAATAATGGGCGCCTCAGCGCTTGAACTTTCGCGGCCGCGCAAAAGCAAGCGCGGGCCGCGTTTCTTCTCTTCAGAGCTTGGTCTGGACTTGATTTCATTGGGAGCGGAAAAGCAACCGCCTCCGTGTTGCCTTCAATCGCGGCCGCAAAACATGTTCACGGACCGCGCTCTTCATTTGAGCTCAAATCTCCAGTCCTCTGATTCTCAATTTCGCCCTTATCAGAATAAGGACCACGGCGCGTCAAGTAATTCCGCTGCCGCGCTATTTCACCGCGGTCAGCGGTGTCTGTTGTGCCAAAATTGCCTTCTCTGAACTTCAATTCCGCTGAGAGCGTAATTATGGTCGCCTCAGCGGAGGACCTTCCGCGGCAGCACTATTTCATCGCTGTCAGCGCTTTTTAGCTTAGCTTTGAACTTGTGCAGGTTTAACTCCTTTATGAGCTGGTTATGACTTTCTTGCTTCATTTAGACCAAACCCTGCAGCCAAGCACAATAAGTCAGTTTTCGGAAATTCTTTTACACATTTTTAATCTAAAATCTAAGCAAAAGGGAGCATAAAATAGGCTAGAATTCCTAGTTATCAACTCCCTCAAACTTAAGCTTTTGCTTGTCCTCAAGCAAACAAAGTAATTCCCACCTCCAAAATGTAAAAGAAAGAAGAATTTCAGCTGTTTTGAGGTGACTTCAGTAGGCATCACTTGGGACTAACAATTACCTTAAACTCAAATGCATTATTAACAACACACAACATTTTTAGCACCATTGCTCTAGTGCGACACAAGAGCATTAAGAGTTGACTCAACTCATCAAGGAAACTCTTTCTACTACATAGGTCATTGTGGAACCCAAACTCATACTCCTCGACTCTCCATATGCAAACCCCACATTAGATTGTAGCACTCAGAACAAGGATTGAGGAAAAATACACTCATCTCTCTCAAAGGAAGGTCACAAGTCCGACTCTAAGTACCATAAGCTTGCCCCTCATGTGAATCACCACTAATATAAGCTCACTCAACCCAAAATCATATAGGTCTTTTGCGGGAATGTAATGAAGGCTTTTGGTTCAAGGTAGGATGTATTGGTCTATGAAGGTTTCCTCTTTCCTTAAGCACTTTATTTTCTCATTTTGACTCACACTTTCTTGACTCTTTGAGTCATTTTTCTCTTCCTTAGGGGACTAGAGAGACACACTGTCACTCTTTCTTGTTCATGACAATCATTTTTCTCCTTTCTAATCATTCCAAGCCTTTCATCATTTCTTTTATTGAATCTATTCATTTTTCTATATTGCTCACTTATTTTTGATTTTTTGGCTTTGTTTTTCATTTTGTACCATTTATCACTTTTGCATTCCTCGTCTCTCCCCCCAAACATATACTTTTGCCAATTGTGCTAAGGAAAGACCGAGTGCCAAGAGAGGATCATTTTAGAATGGATAAAGGCTTTGTATCATGGTTATTGAAAGAACAAGGGATATGGCTCAACGGGGTTGACTAGGGATAGCATATTTGGTGGGCTATGGATGTTTTCAAGTTTCAAGTTGGATCAAGGAGAGCCTATAATCATTTCTCAAGTCGAGCTACACTTAGGATTTTGCCTAGACATTCAGGGCAAGTTCTAGACTTATTGGCACGGGACTTGGACTTGCAAATCAATACCTCACAACACAAGCTATTGGATTGCTAAAGAGACAGAGTTGAGGTCCCACAACAACCTTAGCTAAGATTTGAGCAACACAAATGGTCTCGAGAAACCACTCGATGATTGCTGAGTCAACACAAGAGTCTAAAGGTCACAACTATCACCATCCTTTACACATCAATTTGTTTCTAACCATAAGGTCAAAGGTAAATGTGTTAGGCCCAAGTGAAGCTTTGCCTGAGACAATAGTATTCATTTGCTACTATTTTCACAAAAACAAAAAGAAAACTGACTCAAACCCTTAAGAAGGTTGTCATGCCATCCATCATCGGGAAGAGCCACTCGGTTCACACAACTTCCACCTTTGGAATGAACCGTGGCATTAAGAAAACCAAAGGCTTATTGATCACGAAAACTTGTAAAAGTAAGAAGCTACCAATTGAAAAATAAGCTACTAAATGAAATAAGAAGCTATGCTATTAAGGAAAATTGAAAAAGAAGTTATAAGGTAAAATACGGAAAGTAAACTGAATATGTACAATAGGGGATTGAGACGAATATACATAGAAGGGGAACGCATATATACATGGAAAAGTAACTTTATATACATACCGAAATTCAAAAATAACGAAAAGTGAAAAATAAATGGTAAAGTTATATACATACCAAAAGTGTAAAATAACAATAAAGAAAATAAGTATCATAATTACATTCCAGTATCAATCAAAATAGGACCACCCCCCAAATAAAAACTAGCATTGTCCTCAACTTAATAGCAAAAATAAGATCAAAGAGGGGTTAGAGAGTAAAGAAAACTCCCTATGGGTCCTCTGTCTGCATGGGGTCCTGCGGCTGGGTCCCTGGGAAGTCCGGTACATGAGTAGGCACAGAATCACCCTCTGAGGCTTCCCGGGAAGGGACATAATCACTACCCTCGGAATGGGATGCGTCTTTGTCCGCAACTTTGATATCCTTCCGCATTTTCCCAATGGATTGTCGTACTGCTAGGGGTAACTAGATTTGTCCTCGTCTCCTGCCCCGGGAGGACTGCTTTCCCTTTTTGTTTCTCACTTCCACCTCTAGATTTGACTATTGTCTGCATACAGAATCAGTGAAAGATCATTAATATTGTTGCTAAAAGAATCAGTAAGGAAAAAAAGATGAAAAGTTGACAGTGTTTCACAAGCACAGATCCGCTGACAGCAGAAAAAGAAGGGCGACCGCGGAATGGTTACCGCTGACAGTGAAAAAAGGGCTGCGACTGCGGAGGAATGGGGATCAGACTACCCATCCTTTGAATCTAAAGAACCGCTGAGCGTGGAATTTTGGGCGCGGTCGCGAAAGTTACACCGCTGTCCGCGGAAAAACAACCGCGGCCGCGGACCCAGTTTTGTACTTCTCTGAACTAAAGTTCCGCTGTCCGCGTAAAGCTGGCCGTTGTCAGCAAAATTTCCACCGCTGACCGCGGAATTCTAACCATTTTTAGCAATCACTTTTACAAGAACGCTGACCGCGAAATTACATCCGCGGCCGCGGAATTCAAAACGAACAGGCATCCTGAGGCTTTCACACAACATAAAAATTAGGTACTTTTGGTGCTAGAAATGAACAACCACACCCCGCATTAGGCATACACACCCAGTACCCATATGAATTTGTAATAACAATGCCTCTATTATGGTGATTAATCAAACCCTAACTAATAAAAAGAAGAAGTTAAAACTAAAGAAGAAAAACAAAAAAAATGTAAAAGCAATTTGATGATTTGTACATACCAGTTGATTGATGGGTGTTGGAAATTACTTCTAATTAGTGTTGAGCAGATTAGGGTTCAGATTGTGGGAGATGAACAGTAGCAATATTCTATTGAGAGTTCAAATGGCGAAATGGGTAAAAGGCCCCAAGACTTTCTATTTATACTAAATAGCATAGGGGTCCACAAATCTTACCTGGTGCGGCCGCGAAATTCCACCGCCGTTCGCGCTTTTACCTGGGCTGAAGAGCTGCCTGTGCAACACCACCGCTGAAAGCGTAAAAATGGACGCGGCCGCGGAACAGTCCGCTGACCGCGAAAAAGCCACTGCGCACGCGAATGAAACTTCAGAGAGGTCTCATTTTGGACTTTTCAAGTTCACGTCTGCTACCAAATTATGCCCCCGCGAAATGCTTCCGCTGACCATGGAATTTTGAGCGCGGTCAGCTGTCCAGTTACAGACTTAGCCAAATTTTTCCAGTATTGTCCTGCACTGCATCAAACATTCCTACACACATCTCACAACCAGTTAGTCCAAAACAAATCCTACACTAAGAAGAAAATGAAAAACACATGGGTTGCCTCCCAAGAAGCGCCTGATTTAACGTCGCGGCATGATGCAGGTTACCATCAATCACTTGAGATGGATCATTTCCACCACATGGCTGTCATTAAAATTGCCAAGATAGTGCTTCACTCGATGCCCATTAACTCGGAAGATTTCACCACCGAACGGAGTTACATGCACCACTTCAAAAGGGCCACTCCATTTTGACTTGAGCTTTCCCAGAAACAGTCGTAACCGAGAATTGAATAGAAGAACCAAATCACCCTCCTTGAATTCCTTGCTTCGGGCATACTTGTCATGCAAGTACTTCATCTTGTCCTTATACAAGGACGAGCTGGAATATGCATGGAACCTAAACTCATCAAGTTCATTGAGTTGCTCTACCCGGAGAGTTGCTGCAACATCCCACTCAAGATTTAACTTCTTCAGTGCCCACATGGCCTTATGCTCTAACTCAACCGGAAGATGGCATGCTTTCCCAAATACCAACCGGTACGGAGACATACCAATTGGGGTCTTGTAAGCAATCCTGTAAGCCCACAAAGCATCATCCAGTTTCTTTGACCAGTCAGTCCTATTTGCATTGACAGTTTTTGACAATATNAATCTAAGATTAATGGTTAAAGATGCTCTAAAATTACTCAAAATTGCTAAGTACGGCGGTTCACATGTTCTTCCAAAACAAAAGCTGCCCTAAAAATGTGAAAAAGAACTATTTATACACAGCTGAAATTTCCGAACAAAAATACCCCTACGGAGGTTCCGCTGAAAGCGTAATAATGGGCGCCTCAGCGCTTGAACTTTTGCGGTCGCGCAAAAGCAAGCGCGGACCGCGTTTCTTCTCTTCTGAGCTTGGTCTGGACTTGATTTTGATGGGAGTGGAAAAGCAACCGACTCCGCGTTGTCTTCAACTGCAGCCGCGAAATATGTTCGCGGACTGCGCTCTTTATTTGAGCTCAAATCTCCAGTCCTCTGATTCTCAATTTCGCCCTCAGCGGATTATGGACCGCGGCCGCGTCAAGTAATTCCGCTGCCGCGCTATTTCACCATGGTCAGCGGTGTCTGTTGTGCCGAAATTGCCTTCTTTGAACCTCAATTCCGCTGAGAGCGTAATTATGGTTGCCTTAGCGGAGGACCTCCAGCGGCCGCACTATTTCATCGCTGTTAGCACTTTTTAGCTTAGCTTTGAACTTGTGCAGGTTTAACTCCTTTATGAGCTCGTTATGACTTTCTTGCTTCATTTTGACCAAACCCTGCAGCCAAGAACAATAAGTCAGTTTTCGGGAATACTTTTACACATTTTTAATCTAAAACCTAAGCAAAAGGGAGCATAAAATAGGCTAGAACCCCTAGTTATCATGTCCTCAACACGAACAAATCTCTAATCTACAGGAATAACAGCAGCACGGGGGGGGGGGGGGGGCTGTCACAGCTGTGACATCAAAAGGCTTAAGAGGCCGCACAACTGAAATCGTCCGATTATAATGGAACTCCTCCTCCACATAGTGGGTCCTCAGAAGCCACGTGATCATACTCGGAAAATGCAAGTGGCGAGCCCCAAGTGGTCGTACTCGAGACATGTTCTCAAGCATAATCTTACCCAAATAAAACTTCATCCAAGTCTAGATAGCATAAATGAGACATACCTTCAACCATGAGATATCAATGTCATTTTGGGTTGGCATGATCTTTGCATTAATCAATTGCAGAATGAATATGGCGGGACGCTGGAAATATCACTTTTCATGTCCTTGTGGAACTCATTAGCATTTCGCATCTATGTGGCAAGAGACCCTGCGCCACACAACTGGCATCTAATATCAGGATAGGGGGGCCAACGCAGCAACCTCAGGAACAACTTGTGCAAATGCTCCGTGAATCCCATGATTTGATTTATTACCCAGGAAGAAAATGCAATCATCTTGCCCCGCACCTCCACTTCATACACTGCATCTAAACTGGCCTCAGGTTGCCAGTTGGCGTAGAATTTCTTAATCATGTTCACCGTTCACCGACTCACTGGGATGGAACAAGCTTTTAGAACCTAATTATCTGATGTTGTTGTAAATCCCCGAGTATTTCCTCGCTAGCTTACCATCATCAATGCCAATTTTCGGCTCGGGACTCACTGCCGGAATAAAGGTCGGTACCATATCCTAGTATGAGTTGGCACAGCCCGAATGCCATACTTGCATCCTGGTACTACATCTGCATCGGAGGATCGATGCGCTCCTCTTCTCCTCCATCGGGGCGGGAGGAGGTGCGCGCCTACCTCCTCGACGTCTACTAGAGGCAATCTCTGAGGTACCTGTGTTAGAACGTTTGCTAGGATGGAGAGGCATTGTACCTACACAAGACGAACAACATTAGCCACATCACTTAAAACAAAAAACAAGACCAAATGGGGTAACCACTCCACACTTATGTTATCGGAAAGTTCAGAAGTACAATGTATATGGGGGCTCAGACTACCCCATTGAAAGCACGCCACACATATTCAACAACCCACCCAACCGCCAACACAACATTCCAACAACATAACCACGGACAACACTAGTGTGAAAGAAAAAATTAGGAAGCTAAACTAGTAACTACGAAAATAAGAGCAAGAAGTTAGTCTAATTCAGTACTAACAAAACTAAGATACAATACAACACTATACAAATACTTAGCATGAATCGGACACCCCAATTAGCACCTAGCAACGCATTAGCATGGGGTGGTCAATCGATTAACACTCAGGCCTAACACGTTAAATTTTCACAACATAAGAACATGACAACCCACCCCACCCTTATCATCAAGCATCCCAACCCACAAAGCACTTCCCTTCTAAATTAGCAACACTACACAATTTTATGTCACTAAGGAATTTCAATAAACACATTGTGCGCATTAAGTTCACCCCTTTTATTTTCACTCCACATGGTCAATAACCTCCACACTTATATATTAATCAACCACCCAACAACAACCAAAGCATCACCACATTGTAACAAAGCACAAAGTGATCCAAATTTGCACAAAATTATCAAGAATTTTTGGCCATATAGGCATCCCTTTCAAGCTTCATCACAAAACAATCCCAACACCATCAAGACACACCAAAAATCATCACCAAGCATAATAACAAAGAAAAACCCACAAGGTTAAGTACAATTTTCGACCAAAGTAAAAAAAAGTTAACTACAAGATTAGCAAAAATCAACTACCTAGGGTTAAGAAAATCAAACTAAAGCAATCTAATTCTACAACTAAATGATAAGAAAAACATAATTAAGAGAAAAGAAGAAGAACTTACCTTGATGAGTGACGGAGATGAGAGAAAATTGAATTAATGAAGGATGTGAGGAAAAAAGAGGGATTTGAAATGAGAGAGAGAAGAGTTAGAGATGAGGAAGTGAAAGAATTGGGGAAAAAAGGGGGAGGGGCCGGGTATTAATGGGTGTCCGTGTTTTTTCAGTTTTTCAATAATTTCTTTTTCAAAATTGCCCGATCGTATTTCTCCCGATATGAAAGAAAAGATTGGCAATTTGTCTTTTCAGACACCTTTGGCCAATCTGATTCGCTGGAGAGCCCTTTCCAAGTGCTTATAAGTCAAAATAAGCCAAAAGCCATAAGCTGGTCTCTCCCAGCTTATCATATTTCAGCTTATAAGCACTTTAGGTTTGACCAAAATATTTATTATTCTATCCCTAAAATACTTTTTTTAAAACAAAACTCTTCGTATACCTAGTTCTTCAGCTGCTTATTATTAATTTCAGTACTTTTATCCAAACACGTAACTGCTTATTTTTTAAATCAATTTCAACACTTAAAAGTACTTTTCAGCACCTAATGCTTATCAGTTACTCTAAATCAGCTAAGCCAAATGGGCTAGCCAAACTCCCTCATAATCGATTAAAAACTAAACCACACTGAAACATTAATGAAAAAATATATACCAGACATAAAAATTAGACCTAGTACAAAGAGAAAAGCAAAAGGAATCCGGAAAAACTACTTGAAGTTGCCTCGGGTAAAAGAAGGGGGGGACGTAAGTATACCCTAATAGGGATTAAAGACACGTTACGAAAAACCAAGCACTTTTACTTTTTGGCTTATCTACGCGTTTGGTAAAATTAAAAGTGCTTATAAGCGAAAAATAAGCCAAAAGCCATAAGCTGGTCACCCCCATCTTATAAATTTTTAGCTTATAAGAACTTTAAGTTTGACCAAAATATTTACTATTCTATCCCTAAATACTTTTTTTAAAACAAAACTCTTCGTATACCTAGTTCTTCAGCTGCTTATTATTAATTTCAGTACTTTTATCCAAACACATAACTGCTTATTTTTTAAATCAGCTTCAACACTTAAAAGTACTTTTCAGCACCTAATGCTTATCAGCTACTCTAAATCAGCTAAGCCAAATGGGCTCTTAGCCAAACCCCCTCATAATCGATTAAAAACTAAACCACACTGAAACATTTATGAAAAATATATACCAGACATAAAAATTAGACCTATTACAAAGAGAAAAGCAAAAGGAATCCGGAAAAACTACCTGAAGTTGCCTCGGGTAAAAGAAGGGGGAGGACGTAAGTATACCCTAATAGGGATTAAAGACATGTTACGACAGTGGTGCCACGTCACTAGGTGCGTTGCCACATGCGGCGCCGTTGTGGGGTTTTCCAGAGAGTCGATGCTGACATATTTTTCCCGTTTGGCCTAGCGCGGTGCCCCATGCGGTGCCCCCTGAAGCGCGGTAGGCTGAAGTTCTTAGAGTCCCAGCGATGTTGAGGCCAAGGGTTGCATCCTGACTCTATTATGTACTTATTTTATGTTTAATCCATGCTTATTCCTGCCCAAACAAGTACCAACATTCCTAAACTCTAATAATCTTACACTACAATTATCTAACTATTCTACTAAAGCAAGAAAAAGGGTTAGAAGTAGTTTTGAGTTATAGTCGTCACCTTGACTCCGTCACTTAGGCTCATTTGATCACGATTCTAGAGGATTGCTTGTCAAATCCTCCAACAAGGTACTGTTTCAACCTATGCCCATTAACCTTAAAGCTTTCATTCCCTTCTTCATCCTGAATTTCAATGACGCCGTACGATGAGACATGTTTCACCACATACGGACCTGTCCATCTTGATTTGAATTTTCTGGGGAACAACCTAAGTCTACTATTGTATAGTAAGACTTTGTCCCTTTCATGAACCTCCTTTGTCTTAATCAGACGATCATGCCATCTTTTTGTCTTTTTCTTGAAAATCTGTGCATTTTCATATGCGTTCAGTCTAAACTCCTCCAATGCATTCATCTGCGCCAAAGTGTGTTCACCTGCAAGACTAAGATCAAGATTAAGCATCTTAATTGCCAAATAAGCGTTATGTTATATCTCAATAGGTAGGTGAAATGATTTTTCATACATTAGTTTGAATGGTAAAGTCCCTATGGTTATTTTGAACGCAGTTCTATACGCCCATAGAGCTTCCTCCAACTTTACAGACCAATCCTTACAAGAAACACTAACCGTCTTTTCAAGAATTTGTTTAAGTTCATGGTTAGCCACTTTAACTTGCCCACTAGTTTAGGGATTGTCACGACCCAAACCGATGGGCCGCAATGGGTACCCTGTACCTTACTCAACCGAGTACCTACGTAACGTATCTTTTCATAACATGCTATCATAGCTAAATGAGATGGAAAGACTGTCGTAGGATAACTAGAATAAAACATGTAATATCAATTTATACATAAGACATATGGGCCTATAAGACAAAAATGATCACTTGTAAGCTAAACATAGGCCGACAAGGCCATACAATCTTTACATACATGACATATATCTACAAGCCTCTAAGAGTACATAAAAGTCATAAGGCTGGGACAGGGCACCGACATATCAATCAATACTTGTCCAATGCATACAGACCAAATAGGCAACTCCGGAGCAAATGGAGTGCACCAACACCTTTCGCTGAGCTGATAGCTTACTTGGAGGGCTCATAACTTGTCTATCGGGACCTGCGGGCATGAAACGCAGCATCCCAAGTCAAAGGGACGTCAGTTCAAATAATGTACCGAGTATGTAAGGATTGAAAATCAGTACAATAGACATGAGAGAAACAAGAAATAAAAGACTCAACATGTATATCTAAATATCTCTGTGAATCATTAATATATATAATGCCATGCATATGCGTATTAATGTCATGTCGTGCATAGGTACATGTGTTCATAACATCATCAAGCCTCTGAGGGCACCCCAACATATCATCTCGGCCACTGTGGGCAAAACCATCAACATATACCAGCTGATCAGGTGGTGGTGCGTATATAACGCCGTAACCTTTTCCCATATCCCGTATACATATATATACATATACACGCGTATATAACGCCATCATGGGTCAATGTAAATGAACGCAATGCATGAGAAGTACGTCAATAAAATCTTTCGAAACGTCATAAGACCATTATGCCTCTGAGTAATATCATGAAATAAACTTTATCAACTTACATATTTTCTGAGACTCATGAACAGATGATAGGATAATATGACACATAGGGAAACAAGAACGTAAGTATCTCTAGTATTTCAATGAATAGAGTCATTTATGGAAGTTGTGTATTTGCTTGTTTCGTTTGTGTCGTATGGATCATGCCAAAAGGAAAGAAGGGATAGCCTTAACATACTTGAACCGGTTCTTTTGAAAATCCCTCTAACACATGTCACTTACAACAACACGTAATGGCGGATTGAAGTAGGAAAAAATCCATATGATATTCTTGAGAATGATTGCACCGTACTCATTTAAAATCGCAAAATCCCGTTGCTATAACATTACATAGTCTCGTATGAATTTTGTGGCTTTCTCCGATAGCTTAGCAAACATAAGTACATCACTTTCTTACTGATATGGGAAAATATGTATGGTCTCTTAAGATCATCTCACTTCATAAGAGCTTTTTTGTAATCCTTTGCATTATAAATATAACATTTCCCTTTAATGACTTGTGTCCTTATCAAAGAGAGTGATCCCACCTTTAGGATGACTAATATTTGGCCTTAAGGCCCCTACATGCCACTATTGTAATGACTAAGAGAAATTTGGGGATGCCACGTTTGTCTTGATTAAGTTTATCCAATAGCTAAATTAAGTTTATCCACAAATTCCTTAATTAACTTGTTAATCCTCCATTAACCAATAATTACCCAATTATCCACATAATTAAGAATTATCTCAAATATTTAAAATACTACTCACTTTTAACACACTTTATACACCTTACTATCATGGCCATGTGTTACCTTGCATGGTACTAGTCCATAAATACCGGGTATTTTAGCTCGGGCCATATTTTATCCCAAAATGCCAAATTTCGACGAAACTCATTTTTTTCGATTTGCTTACCCTCTCACCTTCACGAATTTACTTATCCCTTGTTTTAAATAGCATAAACTTATAATCCCAAAATAATATCATTCCCTAGCTTACGTCGATTAACTTACGACGAAACTTTAACGTACAAAAAAATGCGGGATGTAACTTCTTATTTCCGAGCTTTCATCAATTTATTTATGGCGTACTTCCACGTACAAAAACATGGGGTGTAACATCATTCCCCCCTTTGGAACATTCGTCCTCTAATGTTTATTGATGCACTTATCATTTTCATGACTTATGCCTTCCGAATACTTTAGTACTCTCCTTGCTAGGCAACTGTTCTGTGAATAATTCTAAAGGTCAGGGCATTTCCCCCTTTAGACCTCTTTCTCACACCATAAGTTATGGTCGGAATTCTTTCTTTTGGCATGATCCAAATGATACAAAAGAAACGAGCAAACGCACAAGCTTTCATAAACGACTCTATTCATAGAAATACTAGGGGTCTCTATGTTCTTGAATTCCCATGTGTCCTATTATTTTATCATCTGTTCATGGGTCTCAGAAAAATACATAAGTTTAAAAAGTTTACTTCATGATATTACTTAAAGGTATAATAGGTATAATGGTCTTACGACGTTCCGAAAGATTTTATTGACGTACTTTTCATGCATTGCATTCATTTACATTGACCCATGACCAGATGACGTTATATATGCGTATATATGTATATTATATGTATATGGGTACGGGAAAAGGTTACGGCATTATATACGCACCACCACCTGATCAGCTGGTATACGTTGATGATTTTGCCCACAGTGGCCGATATGATATGACGGGATGCCCTCAGAGGCTTGATGATGTTATGAACACATGTACCTATGCACGACATGACATTCATAGGCATATGCATGACACTATAAGTATTTCATGATTTACAGAGTTATTCAGACTTACATGTCAAGTCTTTTACTCCATGTTTCTCTCATGTCTATTATTTACTAATTTTCGTTCCTTACATACTCGGTACATTATTTGTACTGACATCCCTTTTTCCTGGGGACGTTGCGTTTCATGCCCGCAGGTCCCGATAGACAGGTTATGAGTCCTCCAAGTAAGCTATCAGCTCAGCGAAAGGTGTTGGTGTGCTCAATCTGCTCCGGAGTTGCCTGTTTGGTTAGAGGTATTAGAGATGCCTATGTTCTTGAATTACCATATGTCTTATTATTCTATCGTCTGTTCATGGGTCTCAGAAAATACGTAAGTTGATAAAGTTTGTTTCATGGTATTAATTAGAGGTATAATGGTCTTATGACGTTCCGAGAGATTTTATTGACGTACTTCTCATGCATTGCATTCATTTATACATATACATTGACCCATGACCAGACGGTATTATATACCCGTATATATGTGTGTGTATATATATATGTATATGGGATATGGGAAAAGGTTACGGCGTTATATACGCACCACCACCAGATCAGCTGGTATACGTCGATGATTTTGCCCACAGTGGCCGAGATGATATGATGGGGTGCCCTCAAAGGCTTGATGATGTTATGAACACATGTACCTATGCACTACATGACATTTATACGCATATGCATGGCATTATACATATTAATGATTCGCAGAGATATTCAGATATACATGTTGAGTCTTTTACTCCATGTTTCTCTCATGTCTATTGTTTACTGATTTTGAACTGGCGTCCCTTTGCCTGGGGACGCTGCGTTTCATGCCCGCAGGTCCCGATAGACAAGTTATGAGCCCTCCAAGTAAGCTATCAGCTCAGCAAAAGGTGTTGGTGCGCTCCATTTGCTCCGGAGTTGCCTATTTGGTCAGTATGCATTGGACACGTATTGATTGGTATGTCGGGGCCCTGTCCCGGCCTTATGGATCAGGTGGTGGTGCGTATATAATGCCGTACCATATCTCGTATACATATATATATATATATACGCGTATATAACGCCATTTGGTCACGGGTCTATATAAATGAATGCAATGCATGAGAAGTACGTCAATAAAATTTTTCCAAACTTCATAAGACCATTATGCCTCTGATTAATATCATGAATTAAATTTTATCAACTTAAGTATTTTCTGAGACCCATGAACAAATGATAAGATAATATGACACATGGGGAAACAAGAACGTATACATCTCTAGTAGTTCTATGAATAGAGTCATTTATGGAAGTTGTGCATTTGCTTATTTTGTTTGTGTCGTATGGATCATGCCAAAAGGAAAGAAGGGATAGCCTTAACATACTTGAACCGGTTCTTTTGAAAATCGCTCTAACACACATCACTTGCAACAACACGTAACGGCGGATTGAAGTAGGAAAAAATCCGTATGATATTCTTGAGAAAGATTGCACCGTACTCCTTTAGAATCGCAAAACCCCGTTGCTATAACGTTACATAGTCTCGTATGAATTTTGTGGCTTTCATCCGATAGCTTAGCAAACATAAGTACATCACTTTCTTACTGATATGGGAAAATACGTATGGGCTCTTAAGAGTATCTCACTTCATAAGAGCTTTTTTGTAATCCTTTGCATTCTAAGTATAACATTTCCCTTTAATGACTTGTGTCCTTATCAAAGAGAGTGATCCCACATTTAGGATGACTAATCTTTGGTCTTAAGGCCCCTACATGCCACATATTGTAATGACTAAGAGAAATCTGGGGCTGCCACGTTTTTGTCTTGATTAAGCTTATCCAATAGCTTAATTAAGTTTATCCACAAATTCCTTAATTTGTTAATCCCCCATTAACCAATAATTATCCAATTATCCATATAATTAAGAATTATCTCAAACACTTATAATACTACTCACTTTTAACATACTTTATACACCTTACTATCATGGCCATGTGGTACCTTGTATGGTACTAGTCCATAAATAACGGGTATTTTAGCTCGGGTCGTATTTTATCCCAAAATGCCAAACTCTGACGAAACTCATTTTTTTTCGATTTGCTTACCCTCTCACCTTCACGAATTTACTTATCCCTTATTTGAAATAGCATAATACTTATAATTCCAAAATAATCTCATTCCCTAGCTTACGTCAATTAATTTACGACGAAACTTTAACGTACAAAAAATATGCAGGATGTAACTTCTCATTTCCGAGCTTTCATCAATTTATTTACGGCGTACTTCCACGTACAAAAACATGGGGTGTAACAGGCATGGTACGGGGTTCTTGTTTTATGTGTGACCCTATACTTGGGCAGCATTGCAGTAAACTACTTGTTCACAAAGTGTGACCCATTATCGCTGATAATAACTCGAGGTGTCCCAAAGCGGGTAAAGATGTTCTTCCGTAAGAACTCACACACTACCTGAGCATCATTGGTCCTAGTAGGGATTGCTTTGACCCATTTAGAGACGTACTCAACGACTACTAGGATATACTCATAAGAATGCGATGATGGGAACGGATCCATGAAGTCAATGCCCCAAACGTCAAAAAATTCACATACGAGAATGGAGTTGAGTGGCATTTCGCCCCTCTTGCTAATATTACCCGCCCTTTGACACTTGTCACATGCAAGTACATATACTCATGCGTCTTTGTACAAATAGGCCAATAGAAACTAGCTTCCATGACCTTTGCTGCAGTGCAATTTCCACCATAGTTTCCTCCAGCTGCTCTATCATGGCAATGAGACAGAATGCTTGCCATCTCTCGTTCAGGCACACATCTTCGAATCACACCATCTGTACATAGTTTAAACAAGAAAGGCTCATTCCAAAAATAACTTTTTACCTCACCTTGAAGCTTGATCACGAGAGAGGTCACGAGGTAAATCCGCTAGCCAAAAATTTGGCTACATTAGCACACCAAGGCGACCTTTTGGAGATCGCAACAATGGAGAAAATCTGCTCATTAGGGAACTCTTCCCTTATTTCAACTGTTTCAATCGGAGGTTTCTCAAGTCCAGATAGATGATCTGTGACTTGATTTTCTGTGCCCTTCCTATCTTTGATCTCCAAGTCAAACTCTTGGAGCAACAACACCCACCGCTTTAGACGCGACTTGGACTCCTTCTTACTTAACAGACATTTCAAGGCTAAGTGATCAGTGTGTACAATCAATCTACTCCCCACCAGGTATGATATAAACTTGTCAAAAGCAAAGACCACATCAAAGCACTCTTTTTCAGTAGTGGTATAGTTGACTTGAGCATCATTCAACGTACTCCTTGCATAGTAGATGGTCCTAAACATATTATCTTTTCTTTGCCCAAGAACTGCTCCACAGCTACATCACTAGCATCACACATTATCTCAAATGGCTGGCTCCAATTAGGTGTTACCATAATAGGAGCACTCACAAGCTTTTTCTTTATCAATTCGAATGCTCTTAAGAACTCCACATTGAAAACAAACATGAAATCTTTCGCTAGTAATCCAGTCAACGACATAGTAATGATGGAAATATTTTTGATGAACCTCCTATAAAACCCAGCTTATCCTAAGGAACTCCTTATGCTCTTCACAGAAGTCGGTGGAGGGAGCCTAGAAATTACATCAACCTTAGTTCTATCAACTTCAATTCCATGTGCAGTTACTTTGTGGCCCAGGACAATTCCCTCTTTCACCATGAAGTGACACTTCTCCCAGTTAAGAACCAAGTGTGTGGCTTCACAACCTTCAAGCACGAGCTCCAAATTCTTCATGCAATCCTCAAAGTCATCACCAAAGACGGTGAAATCATCCATGAATACTTCTAGACACTTCTCGTTCAAATGGCATACTTCTGAAGCAAAAATGCATGACGGGCAAGTGAATGTGGTCTTCTCTACATCTTCTGGGGCAATGGGTATCTAATTATAGCCTGAGTACCCATCCAAATAGCAGTAGCATCCATGTCCAGCCACTTTCTCGAGCATTTGATCAATAAAGGGGAGTGTGAAGTGGTCCTTCCTTGTTGTATCATTCAGCCTTATATAATCAATGCACATTCTCCACCCAGTGACAATTCTTTTGGGGATCAATTCATTGTCTTTATTTTTCACCACTGTCATGCCCCCTTCTTAGGTACAACTTGCACTAGACTAATCAACTGGCTATCAGAGATGGGAAAAATTACTCCCGTATCTAGAAATTTAATGATCTCCTTGTCACTACCTCCTCCAAATTTTTGTTCAACTTGCGTTGGGGCTGCACCACTGGCTTACTATTTCTTCTAACAAATTTTTGTGCATGCAAATGGCTGGACTGATTCCTTGAATATAAACTATACTCCAGCCAATGGCTTTCTTGTGCTTTTCAGCAGCTCCAGCAGTCTTTGCTCCTGTGTACCTGTCAAGTCAGCAGAAATAATCACAGGAAAATTGTTAGTTTCAAGAAAAGCATATTTTAAGTGAGTGGGAAGGACTTTCAATTCCACATTAGGCTTAGAAGCCTCCCCCTCTAGTTCCCCCTCATCAACCACTTGATCCTCAGTTTCAAGAGCTTCAACCTCTTTCTTTTTTTCTAGGATCGTCATCCTCCACTATGCTAGACCGAGTATACATCTCTGTAGAGTATCCCCCACAAGGTTGTCAAAATATATTTTTTAGCCAATTCCCCAATAACATCTAGCTTGAAACACGAGTAGGCGGACACCTCATCACTGGGATATTTTATCATCCTCTTCATCTAGAATACCACTTTTTTATTTCCCACTCTGAGCATAAGCTGCCTCTCAAAAATATCAAGGATAGCTTTAGAGGCACCTCCTTGTTCACCTCCATATCCACCACAATAAAGTCTACGCGGAACACAAATTTATCCATCCGCACTAGAATATCCTCAAAGATTCCCTAAGGTAAAATGGTGGTCTGGTTAGCTAGTTGTAGGGACACCGGTATTGATTTGATCACTCCAAGCTCACCTTCCAGTATCCTGAATACGGACAGAGGCATTAGATTTATAGATGCACCAGAATTGTAGAGGGTGTTGATACCCAATTTTTCCCTGTATATTTTTTATATGCGAAATATCTTTAAAATAGCATATATACGCATATATACGCATATATAAGTATATCCAAGCATTTTTACTAATTTTCCCATAATTTTAAGGTTTTTTAAAATGATTTATTTCCCTTTTTCATTTATAAAAATCCAATGATTATTTCCATAATTATTTTTGGTAGTTTATTTAATAGAATTTATATTTATGCTAAAATGTAGCTAACATAATTTTTGTATATTTTATAAATTTATTTGGTATTTTTAAATCTAAATTGCATATAATTGCAATATTAGCCTATTTTAAGATTTAATTACATTTTATACTTATAAAATTGAGTCCGGTATTTTTAATCTATTATTTATATATTATTAATTAATTTAGTATCTTTAATTTGTTTCCAGAAAAATATTTTACTATTTTTTATAAAATAAATAAGGGAAAATGGCTATTTAAATGCTAGCCTGTTTTTTTTTTTTTCAATTTTGGCCAGATTTGGCACCTCTAATCCAACCCAATTTTAACTTCAATTACCCAGCCCAACTCCTAAAAATACCCGACCCACGACCATTCTACATAACCTGCCCGGATCCTCCGTTTAATCCAGGCCGTTGATCAAAATGATCAACGACCACTTTTTAATCTTTCCTTTTTAATTTACCTTTACCACCCAAAACCCTAATCACTTTCACCTACTAGCCGCCTCTGAACCCTCCAGTCTCTCAAACTCTCTCGAATCTTCTCAAACCCTAGCCACCATCTCTGCCCTGAAAGCCACCGTAATCCATGGCTTCCAAGGTTACGGAGGCCCTATACCCACCTCCTATTGCTCCTACATGCCTGGTCTTTGAATATTCAAGGCCTGACCACGACGAAGTTTGTTCGAGGCTTCGTTCGATTCGAGTTCCACGGTCATCTCCGGCCTTGCTCCGGCGCATCATGGTTGCTCGAGCCTGAATTTGACCTCTCCGACTTAGATCGGTGACCTTTCAAAGCCTTTCTCATTTCTAGGGTTCTTCTGAAACCCTAACCCTTTGAGGTTTTCTCCGATTCCTTTAGATCCGTTGTGTATCTATGCTTTCCCTAAGTTTTCAAACAATTTCTCTGGTTTTCCTTGCAAAAATTACTTCCAAAGCCATTTCTTTTCCGATCTAGTGTTTTCTGAAAAGTTTTAAATGTTTCTCTTTTCTTTTGTGTGTATTTGCCTCTATTATGTTCTTATGTTTTCTCCTACCATGTTCTTACATGCTTCTTCTGCTGTATTTTCCTATACTGCGTGCTCGTATGCTTTCTCCACCGTATCTTCTCTAGTGTGTTCTGATATGTTTCCCCTACTATATTTCCATTACTATGTTCTTAAGTTTCGTTATTAAACTTCTCAGCATGTTTCTACTACCGATCTTATCATTTTTTCTATTTTTTTGTTTCGTGTTAGTTTCTTCTACTCTATTTTTCTTTGAGCTCTTCTACTGTGCTCTGCATGTTGCCTTTCTATCATGTTTCTCAGTTTCAGTTGCTGAGAGGAACATGGTAGAGGTTTCAGTTCTTTCTGAGACCCCTGAACCTATTTCGAGTCTCTGAAATGAGTTTCAAAACGCTTGTTTTTCACATGATTCCAGCTTTTGCTAAACTCTTCTGAGAACTGTACATCGAATCCTTTGTATGCTGCTAAACGATACTTCTCATCTACTTTTGCTGACCTATATGACAACTACGCTTCTGTGGTGTATTTTCTACTGATTTTTACAATAACACAACATCTTCTTTCATGCTTGACATGTCTATATTCTCTTTATATGCAATGAATTTCCCTCTAAAATGGTTTTCAAATTTGTGATTAGTTTAGACTTCCTTTTGAGTATGTCTGATTGATTTTTCTTTCCTTGTTTGCTAATTCTCTCTGTGACTTGACCTAAGTTAAAACCCTTCTCAGCTTTTGCGACTTAGTTCATTCATGGGTCAGTAATTACAAGATCCTTAATTTTTTGATTTACTGATTGTTTATTGATTTTCTTACCATATTTGTACAACCGTGTAGTCCAAAAACCCTGTCCTTAAATGACCTTTTATGTATTTGCCCTTAATTACATGCTTTGCACAAAGGCTTATTCAATTTCTTTCCTTAAATTGTTTTACCTGTTTGAATCCAAATCCCTTAATTAAAGGGAAGTTTTGTAATTGATGCTTAATTGACAATTAGTTCCTTAACTATTTTCTTACCTTATTTCTGCCTAGTTTTCAACATTATAAATGCACGACTCTTTAACACACAGTACACACGATTTACAATCCTTCACTTCACAATTCACAACCTCTTCTGAACTCATACTTACTCATAATACTATTCTCTCTTTGCCTGCACTGTGGCCTGTTCACAAGACCTATTGCTTTTTCTTTATTTGTTTCTTTGAAACTGGTATGTCCTAATTTAAGCTTCAGCATCATCACGATGTATTTATTTACAGCTTTCTGTATCCATGTCTACTTTACTGCTGCTGCAAAGTTAGATATTTAAACTAGCATGTTGAATCCTTTCTATTCGTTTGTAATGAATCCCTACCCCCTATTACCCCTATGTGTTTTGAGTTATGACTTGAGGCATGCAATGTAAGTTGTTGTCCATGAATTAAGTTTGATCCATGGGGATCTTAACCTCTAAACAATATGTGTTAACAGGCCTAAGGGTGTGCCAGCATCTCCCATTGCTGGGTATGCCCACCAGCCTGCTTTTGCCCCTTGCAACTCCCCATTCCCTATACCCTTATGTGTAATGATTTAAGCTGTTTCCCTTTTCCCTTTCCCCTTTCAGAATTCCACTTCTGTACTTGCACTCTCTCTTAGTCCCTAAGTTCTGCCCCCTCTTGTGAGCCTTGCATTGGGACCTTGAGTTCCCTCTGAACTTGGACACCTGAGGGCTGGCCCTTCCATACTGCACTATGTCTTAATGTGGTAATGCATTTGGGAGACCACTGCCTGGAGTTCATGTGAGACTTGTAGGAAACTCTGACACACCCCAAATGGGAGAAAGTCTTTGAAATGTGACCTCTTGGAATTGGTTTACTTCATACTTCATACAGGAAGCCTGAATCAGGCTCTCCTTGGTTGTATTTTTTATTTCTGATGTATTTTCTTTACTTTACTTCTTTTTCTGGGCTGTAATAATTTTGTAATAAACTCTCGGGGATGGCTAGTGAAAAAGGGAGGGGTAACCATGTATGCAAAGGGGTAGATATCCTGCCAATAGGAGTTTCTGAATTTCTGCATTCTCATGTAGGTATCCTGCCTATAGGTTATTTCTAAATTTGTGCACCCTCATATAGATAACTTGCCTATAGGTTATTTCTGAATTTCAGCACCCTTATATAGATAACATGTCTTTAGGAATCCTGCATTTTCTCATATATAGATACCATGTCTATAGGAGTTTCTGAATTTCTGCATTCTCTCATATATAGATAACATGTCTTTAGGAATCCTGCATTTTCTCATATATAGATACCATGTCTATAGGAGTTTCTGAATTTCTACATTCTCTCATATATAGATAACATGTCTTTAGGAATCCTACATTCTCTCATATATAGATACCATGTCTATAGGGATCCTGCATTCTCTCATATGGATGCCAAGTCGCCTTAGTATTTTACCTTTTGAAACCACAAATAAGCCAATATCTCCTCCCTTTAGGATTAGTAGTCCCAAGTACCTCCGGGGATGATAGGATTGGGGCGGGTAATAACATGCAATAGGTAAACGAGACCATTCCGCGCTTTAATACCTTAACGGGGTGGGAAAGGGTAGATATGGATATGATGACCACGCGATAACATCACGTGTAGCCCCTCATTGAGGAGTGATTACCGGATGTTGTGTGGGGTGATACATATTATTAATAAACCTAGGACCCCCTTTCCCTTTGTTCTTTGTTTCTTTTAAATCTTTTAAAACCATTTCTTCTAAGAAAATCAATTCTCTTTAGTTCTTTCCGACTTTGTTTATTTGTGACCATTACATAAAAATCCCCTCTTATTTGAAACTCTTACTTGCCTATGTGTTATTTGTATTTAAGTCACAACAATAGTTTGGCCGGGAACCACACTAGTGGATCCTAAGGGGTGCCTAACACCTCCCCCTTGGGATAATTTCAAGCCCTTACCCAATCTCTGATTACTTGACTCAAACCCTTCTTAGTGTCCTAATGCACTTAAATCATTAGGTGGCGACTCTTCAATCCAAAACCCAATTCCCAAAAGGGAACGAGTTGTCTTCCCAAATGTTATAAACCCGATTTCACGGGAAAAAAGGGGCGCGACAGCATGGCGATTCTGCTGGGGATAGTCTTTTAGGCTTTTACCATTTCAAGCTATTACTGTGACTTTACATTTCTTATATGCCTTTATTTGTTTAATCCCTTTAAGCATTTAATTCCTTCTTCTATTACAAAACTAACTTGTCTTTTGTTTCTTTCTCTTATTTCTTTTACTGCCTTCTTTTACTGCACTCCTTTATTACTGTTTTAAATTATTGTAATTATTATTTTATGAACGTGCAAATACGTGACAACTTGTTTTAATTATTTCATAAGCATGTTTTCAACATAATATTCCACTCGTGCCAAACAAAATACCATAGCAACGCTTATAATGAGTGGTTGCGCCCTTCCGATATTATCATCCCCTAAATCCGACAAAGGCATATTTGCGGTAAAACCAGTCTATCAACCGTGTAGTCGACGGTTCCGCGCCTTTCCCTCTTGAGTTGTCCGCTCAAGGGTACCAGTCTAATACCCCATAGAAACCTTACTCTGTATAATTGTGCATGCATCATGGTCAAACCTAGCCGAGTCAGTTATGTTGTCCGCATAATGACTCTTTAAGATAGCCTTGTCCAAAGTCCACTGGGTTTTCCCAAAACCCAAACGGACACTACCACGTTTTGTGCATTTATTTGGAGAACTAAGATGCTTTTATGCCAATTGTTGATATTAAATAGTCGAGTCTGGTGGGGGTAAGGGCCTAACCTTTTTGTCTTGCAGAAATATGAGGCACGAAGTCCCTAGATTCGGCATGGTCACCAACATCCACCCCAAACTGCTAAGCTGGTGGAAGGATCTTCATTCCAGCGATCAGACTCTTGTCCGGAAATACCTGGGAAACCTACCTTCTCTCTTGGAAATTCAACCCAACAACAAAACCATAGAAGCTGCTACCCTATTCTGGGATTGTGATAGGTCTGTGTTCCGGTTCGGAGACATTGAGATGACACCCCTGCTCGAGGAAATAGGAGGACTGGCTGGTATATCGTGGGAAACTCCGGGTTTGCTAATGCCGGAAAACCACAAAGGTAGAGGTTTTCTCAAAATAATGGGTCTAAAGAAGAATCCAGAATTGACATGTTTGAAAGAGTCGTACATTCCCTTTGACTACTTGTACGAGAGGTACGGTCACAACAAATCTTGCCGTACTTATCCTGACGAGTTTTCCCTTACATCATTGGGGCATATTCACTGAAGGGTCTTTGTCTTCATGTTCTGTTTCTTGGGGATGATAGTGTTTCCAATGAAGAAAACAAGAATCCATACCAGGCTAGCTACGGTCACCAAAACTCTAATGGAAGGAATCGACGGACAACCATTAAGTCTTGTGCCAATGATCATTGCAGAGATATATCGAGCCCTAGAAAGGTGTCAACGGGGAGCCAAACATTTCGAGGGTTGTAATCTTCTACTGCAACTTTGGCTCATGGAACATCTCCAAAAGGGTGAGTACTGACAGGAAATCCATCGAAGGGACTGGAACGATCATATCGCCTTTCATCACCCAAAGCGAATGAATTACATACCCAACATGTTCGCCCAACCGAAGAATGCTATAGAATGGGTCGAACTCTTTGATAATTTGACTGAGGACCGGGTACAATGGATGTTCGAGTGATTCCCTACTGAAGAATTCATCGTTCGATCTAGGGATGCGCCATTTCTGATACTGATATGTTTGAGGGGAACCTACCCTTATTTCCGTCTCCGAGTTATGAGACAGGCTGGTAGGAAGCAGGTTATACCAAGGGTCGACAAGATGAGTCATTTCCGGGCTGACTTCTAGGCTGACGATAGTCCTTACAAGTGCCAAGCTCAGCATATGTTCTGCAAGATCGTCATAGGAAAGAACACCATCGAACCAGACAGATACCATGCTGGTTGTACCCTACACTATTAAGGCTGGCTGGAGGACAATCACAATGGTCTGGGTTGACCCGGGTGTGTTCGAGGTCACACGATCATCGATGAAAAGGCTGAAGCACAGGTCAAGTACAACTAACTGTGCAAGAGGATTCGGGAATGTGAAAGTGAGCACAGCAAAATACAAGAAGCCAATCAAAAACTAATTGAAGAGTGGAAGGATATGGCTGTCAGCGCCAACAAACGATTGGACCGTTTGGAGCGAGGTATAGTAGAATTGGAAAAGATGTTTCTGAAGAGGGTCGAAGACTGCCGGACTGCTGAAGGAAATGAAGTCGGACATCTGGCCAGAGCTTACTTGCTACTAGGACTGCTCGAGCTAGGGGAGCTGTTCGATGGAGCCAACAATGCCGAGTGTGGGAAGGTCCCTCTGGGACCAAATAGATAGGAATTTCCATTTCCGCTTTATAAGATGTAATAAGGCCGATGGCCATTAGTGATTTTTGTTTTCTTGTTATTTAGTGTCGTTTTGAGATTCGTCTACCTTTTGTCAATGAAATGAGGCATTTAGCATTCTAAGTTCTCCAAATTAACTTGTCACTAGGCCTACCTCGGGCACAACGAGGTCCCCAAAATTAGGACGCGCTTTATATTTCAGCACTACGTGTTTAAATATTGCAACATTTTTCTAATGATCCTCACTGACTTGTTACCTTTTATTTTACTTTTTGTTTATTCCCCTCCCCAAAGGTTAGTTCGTGAACTCTGCCAACATCATCATCTTTTACGAGATCCAGGGGCCCTCCACCTCCTCCTCCTCCCAGTCCTGTTAGACACAGAAACAAAGGAAAAATGGAAGATTCGAACAACTCAGTTGAACGGGTAGAGGTCACTCATGGTACTCTGGTCCCCAAGGAAAATGCATCCCAACTAGAACAAAAGCTATTGAAGTTTCAGGAAGAACTTGATCAAGTCCGGAATTTGGCAAATTTGTTATTTTCCCTCACCACTCCAGAGGTTACTTTCCCAAAAACTCCGAATCCTGTACCTCCGCAAAACATCCCAAAACAACAAAACCATCCTACTATCAACTACCTCCCCCACGTTAAAACCTCCCTAGACCTCGACCAAATTTTGACCGCAGACCTCCCAAACAGTATTCCGCCATTGCTGAACCAATTGACCAGCTGTACGAAAGGCTCAAAACTGCTGGTTATGTCACCCCTATCCCTGCTATAACACCTGAAAACCCTTCTCAGTGGGTCAATCCAAATAAATCCTGGGCATACCATTCCGGCATGAAAGGACATACCATTGATGAATGCCGCTCT
>NW_017670238.1:1928086-1931449 GCF_001879085.1 Nicotiana attenuata
CATCTATTCCTCAGGCAGCGAATGGCCAAGGTGAGCTTGTTCCATTGAGCTCATTTGGCGGTACTTTTATCATGTCGGCATGCACTTGACACTGAAAGCATTTGCGGGCATACTGAATACAATCCGTCTCCGTGGTCATCCAAAAGTAACCTGCTCTGAGTATTTTCTTGGCCAAGATGAAACCGTTCATGTGCGGACCACAGGTCCCAGCATGCACATCCTCAAGTAGCTTAGAAGCTTCCTTTGCGTTGACACACCTTAGTAAACCCAAATTCGAAGTTCTTCTGTACAAGTTCCTTCCGCTGTGGAAGAAATGATTTCACACAATCTCCGGAGTGTGCATTTCTAAATGTGATTTGCGTGCTCCAGGTATTCTCCTTTCGAGAAGTACTCCTTGATGTTATGGAACCAAGGCTTTCCATCTACTTCTTTCTCGACATGAGCACAATATGCCGGCGATTGTGGATCCTCACCGGGATGGGATCAATATAGTTCTTATCTGGATGTTGTATCATGGATGACAAAGTGGCTAATGCGTCGGCAAACTCATTCTGAATTCTGGGCACATGTTGGAATTCAATCTTTGTGAACCTCCTTTTCAATTCCTGCACATGGTGCAGATATGGCAATATTTTAGAATTCTTGGTGGCCCACTCTCCTTGTACCTGGTGCACAAGCAAATCTGAATCACCAATCACCAACAACTCCTGAATGTTCATGTCGATTGCCATGTTGAGCCCTAATATACAGGCTTCGTACTCTGCCATGTTGTTGGTGCAGGGGAATCTGAGTTTAGCAGATACGGGATAATGCTGACCCGTTTCTGATACCAGAAGTGCTCCAATGCCCACTCCTTTAAAATTTGCAGCTCCATCAAAGAACATCCTCCGCCCGTCATATGCTTTGGTAATGTCCTTCCCTATGANATTGTATTTTCATATTTATACCAAAATATAGCTAAGATAATTTTTTGCACATTTTTTACAAATTTATTTAGTATTTTAAAGCTAAATTGCATGTAATTGCAATATTAGCCTATTTTAAGAACAAATTGCATTTATAATTATAAAATTGATTCCAGTATTTTTAATTCGATATTTATACATTATTAATTAATTTAGTACCTTTAATTTGTTTCCAGAAGTGATTTTGCTATTTTTATAAAATAAAAAGGGAAAAAATGGTTTTTAAATACTAGCCCTTAACCATTTCAATTTTAGCCTAAAACAACCCCCCAATTAAACCCAATCCCAATCCCAAATTACCCGGCCCAATTCCTAAATTACCCTCCCCTGACTCACTCAAATAACCCGCCCGGACCCCTTCTTTTAATCCCAGCCGTTGATCTAACAGATCAACGGCTCACACGCATTCTTTCCTTTTCTAATTTACCAAACCCCCCAACCTTAAATCATTTTCAATTATCCGCCGCCTCTGAAACCCTCCCCTGTCTCGAACACTCTCGAACCTTCTCTAACCCTAGCCACCTCCGCCCTGAAATCCACCGGAAAGCCATCAAAGCTATAGGAGTCTTACACCTACCTCCTGGTGCTCCTACGTGCATGATCTTTGAAGATTCAAGGCCTGACTATGAAGGGATGAACCAGACCACCGTCGATTCGAGGTCTCAGGGTCATCTCCGGCCTTGCTCCGGCGTACCATGGTTGTTTGAGCCTGGTTCTGACCTCTCCGACGCAGATCGGTGACCTCTCAAAGCCTTTCTCATTTCTAGGGTTCTTCTGAAACTCTAACCTTTCGAGGTTTTCTCCAATTTCTTTAGATCTGTGGTGTATCTATGCTTTCCTTGAGTTTTCAAACGATTTTCCTAACTTTCTTTCAAAAATCACTTTCAAAACCTTTCTTTTCCAATTTAGGGTTTTCTGAAAAGTGTTTAAGTGTTTTTATGATTTTTCTTTTGTCATTCGTGTGTATTTGTCTCTACTGTGTTCTTGTATCATGTTCTTATATGCTTCTCTTACTGTGCTTTCCTATATTATGATCTCGTATGCTTTTACTGTGCTCTTGTGCTTTTTCTTCTACCATGTTCTCGTATGGTCCTCTACTATGTTTTCTATACTATGTTCGTGTATGCTTTTCTACCATGTTCTGCTATGTCTCGCCTACTATATTTTTCTACTGTGTTCTTAAGTGTTTTACTATTTTCCTTCTACTGAGCCCTGTTTAAAGTTCTTCTAGAAAACCTCTTTAAGCATGCTTCTTCTACTGTTCCTATCAGTATTTTTTCTTTATTTTTCCCTGAATGCTTCTACTGTGTTTGCATGTTACTTTGTTATCATGTTTTCTTATGAGTTTCTGCTGCTTAAAAGAACATGCAAGAGGTTTCAGTTCTGAAACCTCTGAGCCTGTTTCGACTACTTGCCTTCTCATCTCTGTACTTAATTCAAGGTGGGTCAGCTTGCCTTTTGCCTCGTGGCTTGGATCGAAGGATAAGGTGCGGAGCGAACGTAGTTCCCTAACTAGGGACCTCGCATGGAATGGGCGCAACCTCGGGCTCGGGAAGGCGCAGTTCTGGTTCTCTCGGAAGAATTTGGGGATTCCACCAAGTTTGATTGTGGGATTTGATTGAACTAGGGTTTTATTTCAAAACCCCTAATTCTTTCAGACCAACTTCAAGACTCTGAATTGAGTTTGGGGCTTCCTTGTTTTCATGTGATTTTAACCTTTTTACTAAAACTCTTCTACACTGGATTTCTCTATAGATTTTACAGTAACATGCCAGGCTTCTTTCATGCTCACATGCTCTTTATATATGATGAATTTCCCTCTAAATGGTTTTCGAATTTGCAATTAGTTCAAGCTTCCTTCTGAATATAGCCTGATTGATTTCTTTCCATTGTTTACTGATTTTCTCTGTTACTCGACATGGGTAAAACCCTTCTTCACTTTTTCTGACTTGGTTCATTCATACAAAATCTCGGACCATTTGATTTACTGGTGGTTAATTGATCTTCTTACCTTATTTGCACAAACCGTGTACTTCAAAACCTTGTCCTTAAATAACCTTTTTATGTATGTGCCCTTAATTGCATGTTGTGAACAAAGTGTTTTATTCAATTTCTTTCCTTAATTGGTTTTTACCCGTTCGAATCTGAATCCCTTAATTAAAGGGAGTCTTGTGTAATTGATTGACAATCAGTTCTTCAACTATTTTCTTACGGAGTTCCTGAGTCTATTGTTACTGATAATGTCGCCAACCTCAACAGTGATCTGATGAAAGCCATGTGCGAAACTTTCAAAATCAAGCATAAGAATTCCACAGCCTATAGTACAATCAAGATGAATGGAGCCGTAGAATCCGCCAACAAAAACATCAAAAAAGATACTAAGGAAGATGGTAAGGAA
>NW_017670238.1:1933212-1968306 GCF_001879085.1 Nicotiana attenuata
CCTCCCTTTAGGATTAGTAGTCCCAAGTACCTCCGGGACTGATAGGATTGGGGCGGGTAATAGCATGCAATAAGTAAACGAGACCATTCCGCGCTTTAATATCTTAACGGGGTGGGAAAGGGTAGATATGGATATGATGACCACGCGATAACATCACGTGTAGCCCCTCACTGAGGAGTGATTACCGGGTGTTGTGTGGGGTGATCCATATTATTTGTAAACCTATGTGTTATTTTGTATTTAAGTCACAACAATAGTTTGGCCAGGAACCACACTAGTGGATCCCGAGGGGTGCCTAACACCTTCCCCTTGGGATAATTTCAAGCCCTTACGCAATCTCTGGTTACTTGACTCAAACCCTTCTTAGTGTCCTAATGCACTTAAATCATTAGGTGGCGACTCTTCAATCCAAAACCTAATTCCCAAAAGGGAACGAGTTGTCTTCCCAAATGTCATAAACCCGATTTCCGCGGAGGAAAAAGGGGGCGCGACAGCATGGCGACTCTGCTGGGGATATTCTTTTAGGCTTTTACCATTTCAAACTATTACTGTGACTTTACATTTCTTATATGCCTTTATTTGTTTAATCCCTTTAAGCATTTAATTCCTTCCTCTATTACAAAACTAACTTGTCTTTTGTTTCTTTCTCTTATTTCTTTTACTGCCTTCCTTTACTGCGTTCCTTTATTACTGCTTTAAATTATTGTAATTATTATTTTATGAACGTGCAAATATGTGACAACTTGTTTTAATTATTGCATAAGCATGTTTTCAACATCATATTCCACTCGTGCCAAACAAAATACCATAGTAACGCTTATAATGAGTGGTTGCGCCCTTCCGATATTATCACCCCCTAAATCCGGCAAAGGCATATTTGCGGTAAAACTAGTCGATCAACGGTGTAGTCGACAGTTCCGCGCCTTTCCCTCTTGAGTTGTCCGCTCAAGGGTACCAGTCTAATACCCTATAGAAACTTTACTCTGTTTAATTGTGCATTCATGTTCAAACCTAGCCGAGTCAGTTATGTTGTCTGCATAATGACTCTTTAAGATAGCCTTGTCCAAAGTCCACTGGGTTTTCCCAAAACCCAAACGGACACTACCACGTTTTGTGCATTTATTTGGAGAACTAAAATGCTTTTCTGCTAATTGTTGATATTAAATAAGTCGAGTCTGGTGGGGGTAAGGGCCTAACCTTTTTGTCTTGCAGAAATATGAGGCACGAAGTCCCTAGATTCGGCATGGTCACCAACATCCACCCAAAATTGCTAAGCTGGTGGAAGGACCTTCATTCCAGTGATCAGACTCTTGTCCGGAAATACCTGGGAAACCTACCTTGTCTCTTGGAAATTCAACCCAACAACAAAATCATAGAAGTTGCTACCCTATTCTGGGATTGTGATAGGTCTGTGTTCCGCTTCGGAGACATTGAGATGACACCCCTGCTCGAGGAAATAGGAGGACTGGCTGGTATACCGTGGGAAACTCCGAGTTTGTTGATGCCGTAAAACCGCAAAGGTAGAGGTTTTCTCAAAATGATGGGTCTAAAGAAGAATCCGGACTTGACATGTTTGAAAGAGTCGTACATTCCCTTTGACTACTGGTACGAGAGGTACGGTCACAGCAAATCTTACCGTACTTATCCTGATGAGTTCGCCCTTACATCATTGGGGCATATTCACCGAAGGGTATTTGTCTTCATGTTCAGTTTCTTGGGAATGATAGTATTCCCAATGAAGAAAGCAAGAATCCATACCAGGCTAGCTATGGTCACCAAAACTCTAATGGAAGGAATTGACGGACAACCGCAGTCTTGTGCCAATGATCATTGCAGAGATATACCGAGCCCTAGATAGGTGTCAACAGGGAGCCAAACATTTCAAGGGTTGTAATCTGCTACTTTAACTTTGGCTCATGGAGCATCTCCAAAAGGGTGAGTACCGACAGGAAATCCATCGAAGGGATTGGGACGATCATATCGCCTTTCATCACCCAAAGCGAATGAATTACATGCCCAACATGTTCGCCCAATCGGAGAATGCTAGAGAATGGGTCGAACTCTTTGATAATTTGATTGAGGACCGGGTACAATGGATGTTCGAGTGGTTCCCTACTGAAGAATTCATCATTCGATCCAGGGATGCGCTATTTTTGATACTGATCGGTTTGAGGGGAACCTACCCTTATGTCCCTCTCCGAGTTATGAGACAGGCTGGTAGGAAGCAGGTTGTACCAAGGGTCGACAAGATGAGTTATTTCCGGGCTGACTTCCAGGCTGACGATAGTCCTTATAAGTGCCAAGCTCGGCATATGTGGCACTACAAGATTGTCAAGGGAAGGGACACCATCGAACCAGACAGATACCATGTTGGTTGTACCCCACACTATTCAGGCTGGCTGGAGGACAATCACAATGGTCTGGGTCAAACCGGGTTTGTTCGAGGTCACAGGATCATCGATGAAAAGGCTGAAGCACAGGTCAAGTACAACCAACTGCGCAAGAGGATTCGGGAATGTGAAAGCGAGCACCAATACAGGAAGCCAATCAAAAACTAATTGAAGAGTGGAAGGATATGGCTGTCAGCGCCAAGAAGTAATTGGTCTATTTGGAGCGAGGTATAGTAGAGTTGGAAAAGAAGTTTCTGAAGAGGGTCGAAGATTGCCGGACTGCTGAAGGAAATGAAGGAGGATATCTAGCCAGAGCTTACCTGCTACTAGGACTGCACGAGCTGGGAGAGCTGTTCGATGGAGCCAACAATGCCGAGTCTGGGGAAGGTCCTTCCGGGACCAAATAGATAGGAATTTTCATTTTTCGCTTTATGAGATGTAATAAGGCCGATGGCCATTAGTGACTTTTTATTTTCTTGTTATTTAGTGTCGTTTTGGGATTCGTCTACCTTTTACCAATAAAATGAGGCATTTAGCATTCTAAGTTCTCCAAATTAACTTGTCGCTAGGCCTACCTTGGGCACAACGAGGTCCCCAAAATTAGGACGCGCTTTATATTTCCGCACTACGTGTTTAAATATTGCAACATTTTTTTTATGATCCTTACTGACTTGTTACCTTTTTGTTTTTACTTTTGTTTATTCCCCTCCCCATAGGTTAGTTCGTGAACTCTGGCAACATTATCATATTTTACGAGATCCAGGGGCCCTCCACCTACTCCTCCTCCCAGTCCTGTGAGACACAAAAGCAAAGGAAAAATGGAAGATTCGAACAACTCAGCTGAACGGGTAGAGGTCACTCATGGTACTCTGGTCCCCAAGGAAAATACATCCCAACTAGAACAAAAGCTGTTGAAGTTTCAGGAAGAACTTGATCAAGTCTGGAATCTGGCAAATCTGTCATTTTCCCTCACCACTCCAGAGGTTACTTTCCCAAAAACTCAAAATCCTGTACCTCCGCAAAACATCCCAAAGCAACAAAACCATCCCGCTCCTCACCACCACTGCAATACCTGCCATACCTCAAATAACACCCCACTGCTCATCCCAGAACTCCAGAACTCCACAAATGACCACTGCCACACCCAACATAATACCCCCATCTACGTGGAGACTGTGCCACACTTCACCCAGCCCATCTCAAGCACACCCGAGTTCGAGGGTAAGGACTTGCTCATGAGAAAATCTGGCAGAAGAGCTCAAAAGGTTGACTAGCAGAATTCAAGGCGTTGAAGGTAGTAAGGGCATTGAGGGGCTAAACTATGAAGATCTTTGCATACAGCCCGATGTCGAACTGCCCGAGGGGTACAAACCTCCCAAGTTCGAGATGTTTGATGGTACAGGGGATCCAAGGGTCCACTTGAGAATATACTGTGACAAGCTGGTCGGAGTAGGAAGAGACGAGAAAATCCGCATGAAGCTTTTCATGAGGAGCCTGAAGGGAGACGCTTTATCTTGGTACATTAGCCAGGATCCAAAGAAGTGGTCGAGCTGGGTAAGCATGGCATCTGATTTCATGGATAGATTCAGGTTCAACACAGAGAATGCACCAGATGTGTTCTATATTCAAAACTTGAAGAAGAAACCCACAGAGACCTTCCGTGAGTATGCTACTCGATGGAGATCAGAAGCTGCTAAGGTTAGGCCTGCTTTGGAAGAAGAGCAAATGAACAAATTCTTCGTTCGGGCCCAAGACCCACAGTATTATGAGAGGCTGATGCTAATCGAGAATCATAAATTTTCTGATATCATCAAGCTAGGAGAAAGGATCGAGGAAGGCATCAAGAGTGGTATGGTTACGAACTTTGAAGCCTTGCAGGCTACCAATAAGGCTTTACAATCTGGTGGTACGTCTAAGAAAAGGGACGTAGGTGCTGTAATGGTTGCACAGAGGACCAAATCCCCTATCAAATACCAAACCTATCCAATGCCTCTACCCACATATCAACCTACTCCAAATTACCAAGCACCCTCACCCTTTTACCATACTCCACCACCCACTTATCATATCACCTCCCGTATATCAGCCCACTTCACCTAAATACTCCCAACCAGCACATGTTTACCAAGCCTACAACACCCAACCATCCCACTATCAATCACCTCCCCCACGTCAAAACTTCCCTAGACCTCGACCAAATTTTGACCGCAGACCTCCCAAACAGTATACCGCCATTGCTGAACCAATTGACCAGCTGTACGAAAGGCTCAAAGCTGCTGGTTATGTCACCCCTATCCCTGCTATAACACCTGAAAACCCTTCTCAGTAGGTCAATCCAAATAAATCCTGTGCATACCATTCTGGCATGAAAGGACATACCATTGATGAATGCCGCTCTTTGAAGGATAAGATCCAGACTTTGATTGATAACAAGATCATTATAGCAAAGGAACCTGCTCCGAATGTCCGCAATAACCCTCTGCCAGACCACAAGGGCGGAGGTGTTCACATGATCGAGATAGAGGATGACTGGGACCCCAAGGGATCAATCGGTTTAATCACAGAAGGCGACGATCCAAAGAAGCCAGTAGTCACCCTTAATCCGATTGTGGTCCAGATTCAGCCTTCTGGGGACGCCGAGGTAAACATGTCCATGCCACTCGAGTTTGAAGCACCATCCTCTGCAAAGACGCCAGCGCCGATTGAGGTTGAGTTTATGTCACCAGTAAACGCACCTACACCCTTTGAAGTTGCAGTTTTACTGCCAAAGGTGCAGGCGCCGTTCGGAGTAAAGATAGCCACGCCAATTCCAGTGGCAATGTCAGCCATAACACCGTTCCATACAAAGGCTATACCATGGGACTACACAGCCGAGGCCAGAAGAAAGGGGAAGGTCAAGTTCGGGGAAGCCGTTGCGGCACAGGGTATGACAAGAACCGGCAGGGTTTATACCCCGGAACATTTGGCCGAGTCAAGCAAGCAGGCCTCTAGTCGGCCAACCATCACTGAAACTGGACCCGACGATCTCTGGAGAAAGATACAAGCCAAAGAATACTCAGTCATTGATCAACTGAACAAAACACCGGCACAGATTTTTATCCTTGCTTTGCTACAAAGTTCCGATGCACACAAGAATGCCTTGTTGAAGGTGCTAAGTGAGGCATATGTACCAAGCAACATCACCGGAGGAGAGATGGCGAACATGGTAGGGCAGGTATTAGAAAGTCACAAGATCACTTTTCACGAAGATGAGCTGCCACCAGAAGGGTGAGTCACAACAAGGCGTTGCACATCACCGTGCAATGTGAAGATTATTTTATCACCAGAATCCTGATTGATGGAGGGTCCAGTCTCAACATTTGTCCGTTGGTAACACTCAGGACATTGGGAAAAGGGTTGCATGAGATCAAGGACGGGGCCATCAATGTCAAAGCTTTCGACGGTTCTCAAAGGTCCACCATTGGGGAAATTAGCTTGTGTTTGCAAATGGGGCCTACTTGGTTCGATGTGTATTTTCAAGTGATAGACGTGTCGGCATCTTATAATCTGCTGTTAGGACGACCCTGGATTCATGCTGCTGGGGCCGTAGCGTCAACACTACATCAGGCAGTGAAGTTTGAGTGGAATCACCAGGAGGTGATCATTCACGGCGACGGTAGCAACCCTACATACAGGCGCCAGACTATCCCAACAATCGAAGGCAGAAGAAAGATATGTGGGGAGACTTACCACCACATCGAGCGAGTCAACGCCATTGATAAGGAAAAATGGTGGGACAACAAAATTGAAAGCATACTGAACTGGAGCGGATATGAACTTGGCAAGGGACTTGGGAAGAATCTCCAAGGAATCGCTAAGCCCATCAAGCTCAAGAAACATGGCACCACCTTCGGATTGGGGTATGAGTATACCTGGAAAGAATTCAACGACTGGTCGCCACCATGGCGCGGTCCTTACTACCCATTGGAGCAGCCAATACCCCGCTTGGAGCAAACTTTCCAACCGGCCGAAGTCATCTATGGGTCAGAAGAAGAGGAAGCACTGGCAGCAGTGAGGAATTTGTTCCTAGAAGACGATGACATGGATTGTTGTGTCATTTTCGAGGAGGAGGGGGAGGAAGGCCCTTCCATACAGGCTGTAAGCAGAGAAGCACGCCTCAATAACTGGATCATCAGAACCACCAGAGCCCGGCGAGCCTCGGGGTAGCAAGGCTGAACAAGCATCATGCACTATTTTTTATTTTTACTAGTTGACTTTCCTGTCGCATTTTAAATTTCGCAAGAAAGAGCTCAAATGTTCAAAAACAGTTATGGAATTTATCAAAGCGTTTCGGTTTTCTTATAAATCTTACTCTTATTATGTTCTCTCATTACTTTACTTATACAACATTACTATTACTTATCTTGATGAACCAATGACTGTGACATGCAACGAGACAACGCAACAAACGGACATAGATTCAAAGGAAGATGATATACCGGAAGAGATCGTTAAAGAAGTTGAGAATTTTGAGAACAGACCTAAGTCCAACCTGGACGAGACTGAGATTGTTAACCTGGGAGATGCAGAAAACGTCAAAGAAAACGAATCAGCGTTCACTTATCACCGTCAGAAAAGGAAGAGTACACAGAATTTCTAAGAGATTATGAGGACATATTTGCCTGGTCGTATGATGATATGATTGGGCTAAGTACATCTATTGTGCCACACAAACTGCCGACTGATCCAACATGTCCACCGGTGAAGCAGAAGCTCAGAAAATTCAAGCCAGATATGAGTTTGAAAATCAAGGAGGAAGTCACCAAGCAGGTCAAAGCCAAAGTTCTCAGGGTAGTGGAATATCCAACATGGTTAGCCAACATTGTGCCAGTATCGAAGAAGGATGGAAAGGTCAGAATCTGTGTCGACTACCGGGACCTCAACCGGGCCAGTCCAAAAGATGACTTCCCCTTGCCAAACATACACATCCTGATTGACAATTGCGCCAAGCACGAGTTGCAATCATTTGTAGATTGTTTCGCTGGGTATCATCAGATCTGGATGGATGAAGAAGATGCTGAGAAAACGGCTTTCATTACGCCGTGGGGAATGTACTGCTACAAGATGATGCCATTTGGCCTTAAGAACGCAGGGGCCACCTACATGAGAGCCATGACTACCATTTTCCATGATATGATACACAAGGAGATCGAGGTGTACGTAGACGACGTCATCATTAAGTCAAAGAAGGCCACTGATCACATGGAAGATTTGAGGAAGTTTTTCAATAGACTGCGAAGGTACAACCTAAAGCTGAATCCCGCGAAGTGTGCATTTGGGGTTCCAGCTGGAAAATTGCTTGGGTTTATTGTATAGAACTGGATCCATCGAAGATCAAAGCCATTCAAGAATTGCCACCACCAAAGAACAAGAAGGACGTAATGAGTTTCTTGGGGAGACTTAACTACATCAGCCGGTTCATAGCACACTCTACAGTTATCTGTGAGCCAATCTTCAAGAAGTTGAAGAAGGATGCCGACACCGAATGGAATGATGACTGCCAGAAAGCTTTCGACAGAATCAAGGAATACCTGTCAACACCACCAGTCTTAGTCCCGCCTGAACCAGGTAGACCTCTGTTACTCTACATCGCAGTGTTAGATGGTGCCTTCGGGTGCGTCCTGGGGCAGCATGATGAAACGGGAAGGAAAGAGAAGGCCATCTATTATCTCAGCAAGAAGTTCACTCCGTACGAGGCCCGATATTCTCTGTTAGAACGCACCTGTTGTGCTCTAACTTGGGTGGCTCAGAAGCTGAGGCATTACTTCTGTGCCTATACTACATTTCTCATATCAAAGATGGATCCTTTGAAATACATCTTTCAGAAGCCCATGCCCACCGGCAAGCTAGCCAAATGGCAGATCCTGTTGAGTGAATTCGACATTGTCTACGTAATTCAGAAAGCAATCAAGGGACAGGCACTAGCAGATCACCTGGCCGAAAACCCCGTGGATGGAGAGTACAAACCCCTGAAAACGTATTTTCCTGAAGAAGAGGTATCATTCATAGGAGAAGATATTGCAGAATCCTATGATGGGTGGAGAATGTTTTTCGATGGAGCAGCAAATTTTAAAGGATTCGGCATAGGAGCAGTCCTAGTATCAGAAACGGGTCAGCATTATCCGGTGTCTGCCAAACTCAGGTTCCCATGCACCAACAATATGGCAGAGTACGAAGCCTGCATCTTAGGGCTCAAGATGGCTATCGACATGAACATTCAAGAGTTGTTAGTAACTAGGGATTCAGATCTGCTCATACACCAGGTCCGAGAAGAATGGGCAACCAAGAACTCCAAGATACTCCCTTATCTGCATCATGTATAGGAGTTGAGGAAGAGGTTCACAAAGATAGAATTCCGACATGTTCCCAGAATCCAGAATGAGTTCGCCGATGCGTTGGCTACCCTATCATCCATGATACAACATCCGGACAAAAACTTCATTGATACTATTCCAGTAAAGATCCATGATTAGCCAGCTTACTGTGCTCATGTCGAGGAAGAAGCAAACGGAAAACCTTAGTTTCATGATATCAAGGAGTACTTGGCAAAAGGAGAATACCCAGAACTTGCAAACGCTACTCAGAAGCGCACACTTTGAAGGTTGTCCAGCAATTTCTTTCATAGTGGAGGAATCCTATATAGGAGGACTCCTGATTTGGGATTATTAAGGTGTGTCAACGCAAAGGAAGCATCTAAATTGCTAGAAGAAGTCCATGCTGGGACCTGCGGTCCATATATGAACGGTTTTGTCTTAGCCAAGAAGATACTCCGGGCTGGTTACTTTTGGATGACTATGGAAATGGACTGCATCCAGTATGTCAGGAAATGCCACCGCTGTCAGGTACATGCAGACATGATAAAGGTACCTCCCAATGAGCTTAATGCAACAAGCTCACCATGGCCGTTCGCCGCTTGGGGAATGGATGTTATTGGACCAATCGAACCCGCCGCTTCCAACGGGTACAGGTTTATCCTAGTGACAATCGATTATTTCACCAAATGGGTCGAAGCAGCATCTTACAAAGCAGTAACCAAGAAAGTCGTGGCAGACTTCGTCCGCGACCGTATCGTTTGTCGGTTCGGAATTCCAGAGTCCATCATTACTGATAATGGCTCCAACCTCAACAGTGACTTAATGAAAGCTATGTGTGAGACCTTCAAGATCAAACACAAGAATTCTACAGCTAACAGACCGCAGATGAACGGAGCCGTAGAGGACGCCAACAAGAATATCAAGAAGATACTAAGGAAAATGATAGAGAAGCGTAAGCAGTGGCACGAGAAGCTACCATTTGCTTTATTGGGGTACCGCACCACAGTTCGCACATCAACCGGGGCAACTCCCTGTATGCTGGTTTACGGTACAGAGGCAGTCATTCCCGCCGAAGTAGAAATTCCCTCCCTAAGGATCATACAAGAAGCTAAGCTCGACGACGCAGAGTGGGTGAAAAGTCATTACGAGCAGCTAGCTCTTATAGATGGAAAGAGAATGAACGCAGTTTGCCACGGTCAGCTTTATCAGAATAGAATGTCTAGAGCCTTCAACAAACGAGTCAGGCCAAGACAGTTCACACCGGGGTAGCTGGTGTTAAAGAAAATTTTCCCGCATCAAGATGAAGCCAAAGGGAAATTCTCTCCCAACTGGCAAGGTCCATACATGGTTCACCGAGTTCTAACAGGAGGAGCCCTTATACTTGCAGAAATGGATGGAGAAGTTTGGCCAAAACCAATCAATTCAGATGCAGTCAAGCGCTACTATGTGTAATCTTATGCTTTCCTATATAATGTAATTCGAACTACGTCTGAACTGATTCCCGTTTAAGAGGGGATAAGTAGGAAGCCTTATGGGTTCGGTCACAATTCAATAAAACTTTCATTTCCCCCCGCAATTGGAAATTGGGGCAGAATTTTGAGGAGGACCCTCAAAATTCCGAAGTAATTTAAGCCGATCATCGCAAGCAACCGTCAGAAGCAGCAGCCTAGCAAACTGGGGCAGAATTTTGAGGAGAGCACTCAAAATTTCGAAGCCAGAGAAGTTGCAATGTCTTGAACCACGTCGCAGTCGTCGGTTCATCGGAAGAAAACTATTCTCGATTATGTATTTATGTTATATTTTTACTAAATCATGCATGTTTGTTACCAAAATTGCTTTATTTAGCAACGCTACCCCAATGATACGCACAGTATCACCGAAACAGATCCAAGCAGGTCAAGCAAAGTCATCGGGGTTACGAACTAACCTTTCCCCTTTACAAAAATTACGATTTTTCTTTGGATGCTGGCACCCAAGTCGCAAAGTCATCAAATATATTATACACTCATACTGTTCAGAAATATAACTCTCAGAACTGTCACACCTATTCACAGTTGCTATCCGCACACAATATCCCCAGCAGCCACAATATCACAATCAACTATCAGCTATCAGCTAAGAAAATTTTATTACTATTCGCCTTTCATCTCTTTCATAAGGCTACCATTCTGCCTTCCGAGGTTAAGCTCTACCTCCATTTGTATTCTCTGCATTGCATAAGGCTACCATTCAGACTTCCGAGGTTAAGCTCTACCTCCATCTGCATTCTCTGCATTGCATAAGGCTACCATTCTGCCTTCCGAGACTAAGCACTGTCTCTCTCTGCATTCTTGCATTGCATAAGGCTACCATTCTGCCTTCCGAGACTAAGCACTGTCTCCATCTGCATTCTTGCATTGCATAAGGCTACCATTCTGCCTTCCGAGACTAAGCACTGTCTCCCTCTGCATTCTCTGCATTGTATAAGGCTACCATTCTCCCTTCCGAGGTTAAGCTCTACCTCCATCTGCATGGCTGAAATTTTGCCACCTTTATTTACATCTTGCATGGCTGAAATACCGCCGCTTTATTTACATCTTGCATCGGCTGAAAGATCGCCACCTTTATTTACATCTTGCATCGGCTGAAAGATCGCTGCCTTCATTTACATTTTGCATCGGCTGAAAGATCGCCACCTTTATTTACATTTTGCATCGGCTGAAAGATCGCCACCCTCATTTACATCTTGCATCGGCTAAAAGATCGCCACCTACTACGTCTCATGGGCTGAAAGATCGCCAAACTGTCCAAAGGCGTCTTTGTTCGGAGGCACCATTTTCATAGCCCGAGAACGCCATGCCATGGCCTGAGGACCCCTCTCTTTTAATCTCTTGCATATCATTATTCAAAGGAATCATAGTTCGGAGGCACCATTCTCATAGCCCGAGAGCATCATTTCATGGCCTGCGAATCCTTTATTATACGCTTCATGGCCCAGGACATCATGGTCCAAGGACGTCATCCTAACCGTCTAAAGACAACATTCATGGTCCGACGGGAACTTGCATCATGTTTAAATTTATGCACAATATCGCTTGTATTATTTATTTGCAGGTAAACCGGCGAGCAACAGCCATCTCGGCAGGAGCATTCCGCTCAAGTTCCCGCAACCCTACTAAACCTTGACCATTCATCCCAACCTGAATATTGCGTCCGTTCTTGAAAGGTCTCCATCGGCATACTCCGCCGACGGATCCTGAACTACATACGGCCTGATTCCTGTAAGACCAGGGATATGTAGGCAGCTCAGGAACCAGAGCACGGCCAAATCTCTTCAAACCATTTTATTCGGTCAAAATTGGCCATCGTATCTTTACCCGACAACTCTTTCATCCTTCCCGGGTAAAGAGGGGCAGTTGTTGATACACAATTTTTTCCTGTATATTTTTATATACAAAATACCTTTCAAATAGCATAGGTATGCATATATAAGTATGTCCAAGAATTTTCCTATTTTTCTTAAATTTTTAAAGATTTTTAAACCAATTTTATTGCCCTATTTTACCAGTAAAAACAAATAATTATTCCCCAAATTATTATTTTTTTCATTCACTTATTGTATTCTCATATTTATACCAAAACATAGCTAAGGTAAGTTTTGCGCATTTTCTACAAATTTATTTAGTATTTTTAAAGCTAAATTTCATATAATTGCAATATTAGCCTATTTTAAGATTTAATTGCGTTTATAGTTACAAAATTGATTCCAGTATTTTTTATTTAATATTTATATATTATTAATAAATTTAGTATCTTTAATTTGTTTACAAAATTATTCTACTATTTTTGTAAAATAAATAAGGGAAAAGTGGCTATTTAAATACTAACCCTAATTATTTCGATTTTAGCCTAAATCAGCCCCCCAATTAAACCCAATTGCAATCTCAATTCACCGACCCATTTTTAATTTAAACCCGCCCCAGACCCAATTAAATCCTACCCGACCCAGACCCCTTCTCATCCTGGCCGTTGATCTCTGAGATCAACGGCCCCTATTCATTCTTTCCTTTTTCATTTTCCCAATACCCCAAACCCTACTCATTCATCACCTAGACGCCGCCCTTGAATCCCTCTTCTCTCAACTCTCTCTCAATCTCTCTCAGAAACCCTAGCCGCCTCCCTCCACTTCTACCTTAAACCACCGGAATCCACGGCTTTCCAGGCCATCGGAGTCTTACACCTACCTCCTGTTGCTCCTACACACCTGATCTCTGAAGATTCAAGGCCTGACCTTGAAGGTTTATACCCAGACCTCTATCGATTCGAAGTTCCACGGTCATCTCCGGCGTTGCTCTGACATACCATGATTGTTTGAGCCATATTCTGACCTCTCCGACTCAGATCGGTGACTTTTTCAAAGCCTTTCTCATTTCTAGGGTTCTTCTGAACCCTAACCCTTCGAGGATTTCTCCGATTCCTTTAGATTCGTTGTGTATCTATGCTTTCCTTGAGTTTTCAAACAATTTCTCCGGCTTTTTACTTTCAAAATCGTTTCTCTTCCGATCTAGGGTTTTCTGGGAAAGTATTTAAGTGTTTTCTGACTTTCTTTTTCTTTCATATGTATTTGCCTCTGTGGTGTTCTTGTATTTTCTTTTACCATGTTCTTGTATGCTTCTCTTACTGTGTTTTCCTATATTATGTTCTCGTATGCTTATCTACTATGTTCTTGTGCTTTTCTTCTACCATGTTCTTGTATGTTTACCCTGCTGTGTTTTCTATATTATGTTCTCGTATGCTTTTCTACTGTATTTCGTTTCTCCTGTGTTCTTGTGTTTCTCCTACTGAATTTTTCATTACTAAGTTCCTAAGTTTCTTTATTAAATTCCTTCTACTGAGCTCTGTTTAAAGTTTCTTCTAAAAACATCTTAGCATGCCTTTTCTACTGTTCTTATCAGTCTTTTCTCATTATGCTTCGAATTAGCTTCTTTCACTCTGTTTGCTTTGAACCCTTCTACTGTGTTTGCATGTTACGTTTCTATCATGTTTCTCATGAGTTCTGTTGCTAAAAGAAGCTTGTTAGAAGGTTCAGTTCTTTTCTGAAACCTCTAAACATGTTTCGACTCAATTGCTTGCCCTCTCATCTTTGCTTTGTGATTTGCCTGAACTACGGTTGTATTTCAAAACCCCTAATTCTTTCAGACCAACTTCGAATCTCTGAACTAAGTTTGGACATCCTTGTTTTCATACAATGCTACTTTTTGCTAAACTCTTCTACACTGGGTTTTTCTCTTTTTACTGATTTTACGATCTTCTTTCATGCTTGACATGTCTATATGCTCTTTATATGCGAGGAATCTCCCTCTAAAATGGTTTGCAAATTTGCGTTTAGTTCAGACCTCCTTTTGAGTATGTCTAATTGATTTTCTTTCCTTGTTTGCTGATTCTCTTTGTGACTCGACATAAGTTGAAACCCTTCTCAGCTTTTGCGACTTGGTTCATTCATGGGTTGTTAATTACAAGATCCTTGGCTTTGATTTACTAGTTGTTAACTGATTTTATTGCCTTATTTGTACAACCGTGTACTTCAAAACCCTGTCCTTAAATAACCTTTTATGTATCTGCCCTTAATTGCATGCTGTGCACAAAGTGCTTATTCAATTTCTTTCCTTAAATTGTTTTCACCCGTTTGAAATCTAAATCCCTTAATTAAGGGAAGTCTTGTGTAATTGATTGACAATCAGTTCCTTAACTATTTTCTTACCTTATTTCCTCATGATTCTCACACTATAAATGCACGACTCTTTAACACACAGCACACACGATTTACAATCCTTCACTTCACAATTCACAACCTCTTCTGAACTCATACTTACTCATAATAGTATTCTATCTTTGCCTGCACTGTGGCCTGTTCACAAGACCTATTGCTTTTTTCCTTATTTGTTTCTTTGAAACTGGTATGTCCTAATTTAAGCTTCAGCATCATCACAATGTGTTTATTTACAGCTTCTGTATCCATGTCTACTGCTTCTGCAGAGTTAAATATTTAAACTAGCATGTTGATTCCTTTCTGTTTGTTTGTAATGAATCCCTACCCCCGATTACCCCCTATGTGTTTTGAGTTATGACTTGAGGCATGGCAATATAAGTTGTTGTCCATGAATTAAGTTTTATCCATTGGGATCTTAACCTCTAAACAATATGTGTTAGCAGGCCTAAGGGTGTGCCAGCATCTCCGATTGCTGGGTATGCCCACCAGCCTGCTTTTTCCTCTTGCAACTCCCCATTCCCTATACCCTTATGTGTACTGATTTAAGCCGTTTCCCTTTCCCTTTCCCCATTCAGAATTCCACTTCTGCACTTGCACTCTCTCTTAGTCCCTAAGTTCTGCCCCCCTCCTGTGAGCCTTGCCTTGGGACCTTGAGTTCCCTCTGAACTTGGACACTTGAGGGCTGGCCCTTTCATACTGCACTATGTCTTAATCTGGTAATATATTTGGGGTGCAAGCACTGCCCGGAGTTCATGTGAGGCTCTTAGGGAACTTTGACACACCCCAAATGAGAGAAAGGCTTTGAAATGTGACCTCTTGGAGTTGGTTTACTTCATACTTCAGACATGATGTCTGAATCAGGCTCTCCTTGGTTGTACTTTTAATTTCTGATGTATTTTCTTTACTTTACTTCTTTTTTTTTCTGGGTTGTAATAACTTTGTAATAAAACTCTCGGGGATGGCTAGTGAAAAAGGGAAGGGGTAACCATGTATGCAAAGGGTAGATAACATGTCTTTAGGAATCTTGCATTTTCTCATATATAGATACCATGTCTATAGGAGTTTCTGAATTTCTGCATTCTCTCATATATAGATACCATGCCTTTAGGAATCCTGCATTCTCTCATATATAGATACCATGTCTTTAGGAATCCTGCATTCTCTCATATATAGATACCATGTCTATAGGGATCCTGCATTCTCTCATATAGATGCCATGTCTACAATTATTCGAAATCTGAATTCTGCATATGCATATAGAGAATATGCCTATAGGTCTTTCTGAATCTTGCATATCCACTTTCATTAGGCAAACATGTTTATAGGCCCTAAATAATCAATTGCAATTACATATCATGTTCATATAAAATACAACACCTAGATATCATGTTTATTGGATTTCTGCGTTTCTCTATGTCTGTAAAAGTGTTCTAAAGTTAACAAACGCATAGAAAGCATGCCTATAGGAGCTTTAACCAAACCTGAATCACCTCAAGTCTAAAACCAGTAATAATGCCTTACCAATTGCAGAACTTATGATCTTTTGCTAAAACTCCCCTTTCTTTTAATAATTGACAGCTTTCTTAAATCAGTACGTATTAAGTTTAATTCATTATTTTTAAAATCAGTAGATATCATGCCTATAGGACCCTCGTCCAACACTTAGGCAAAACGTAGGATAAACTTTATAAACTGAATTAGATTTTATTAGCTACAACCAGCAGGCAGGCCTGATTCGGGCTTCTTATCTGAACTATGTAATAAATCAGTCTGCCTCAACCTAAGACCTTAAACAGTACGTGCAAGACATGCTAAATTATGTGCTTCTCTATTTGAAGGAGGTGTATTTGAGCCTTTTATTGTTTTATATGCTTTCCCCAAACTTGCTATATGTGTTTTGCCCGTCGCCTTAGTATTTTTACCTTTTGAAACCACAAATAAGCCCAACATATCCTCCCTTTAGGATTAGTAGTCCCAAGTACCTCCGGGATTGATAGGATTGGGGCAGGTAATAGCATGCAATAAGTAAACGAGACCATTCCGCGCTTCAATACCTTAACGGGGTGGGAAAGGGTAGATATGGATATGATGACACGCGATAACATCACGTGTAGCCCCTCACTGAGGAGTGATTACCGGGTGTTGTGTGGGGTGATCCATATTATTTGTAAACCTAGGACCCCCCCCCCCCCCTTCCCTTTGTTTCTTTGATTCTTTGCTTCTTTTTCCAAAATTTAAGGAAAATCAATATCCCTCTCGTTCTTTCTAACTTTGTTTATTTGTGAACTTTACATGAAAACCCCCTCTTATTTGTAACTCTTACTTGCCTATGTGTTATTTTGCATTTAAGTCACAACAATAGTTTGGCCGGGAACCACACTAGTGGATCCTGAGGGGTGTCTAACACCTTCCCCTTGGGATAATTTCAAGCCCTTACCCAATCTCTGGTTACTTGACTCAAACACTTCTTAGTGTCCTAATGCACTTAAATCATTAGGTGGTGACTCTTCAATTCAAAAAACCCAATTCCCAAAAGGGAACGAGTTGTCTTCCCAAATGTCATAAACCCGATTTCGCGAGAAAAAGGGGGCGCGACAGCATGGCGACTCTGCTGGGGATTTCTTTTAGACTTTTACCATTTCAAGCTGTTACTGTGACTTTATATTTCTTATATGCCTTTATTTGTTTAATCCCTTTAAGCATTTAATTCCTTCTCCTACTACAAAAACTAACTTGTCTTTTGTTTCTTTCCCTTATTTCTTTTACTGCTTTCCTTTATTACTGTTTTAAATTATGAAGATTTGTTGTAATTATTGATTTTATAACGTGCAAATACGTGACAACTTATTTTAATTATTGCATAAGCATGTTTTCAATATCATATTCCACTCGTGCCAAACAAAATACCATAGCAACGCTTATAATGAGTGGTTGCGCCCTTCCGATATTATCACCTGATGTTTGGCTATAATTATATATTTTTAGTGCATTACTTACCTTACATTTAGGTGCTTTAATGCTAAATTATATTATATTTGTGCTTAATTGAGCTTATTTTATGTGTAGGTACGTTGAAGACGAAATTGGGATCAAAGCAGAGATTTTATGTATATTTTATACACTACAAAAATGGTTCATGATCATTTATTGATTGACAATATTATAATGATTTTATGGAGCAATTATTGAAGAGAAAAATCAAAAGAAGATGAAAAGAACAATTGAAAAAAAAAAAGAAACAAAAACAACGTGAAACTGAAAGATAAGAAAACAAAAGGAAAACTGAAGCAAAGCAAATCAACATTTGAAGCGAAGCAGAAACAAAGTAGGAGACGAGAGCCAATTTCCTCGTGTTAATGGCAGCGACGCGACTTCCAGCGCGAGTTTCATTTTTCGAGCCTATTTTGTCTCCTTTTTTGTTTTGGACTTGGTTATTTTGTCTAGGTTTTTTCCTACACCTATAAATAGTTTTTAAACACAATTTTTACACAACTTTTGACGAAGGGAGAGCACAGAGCCGCCGTGGAGGCCGGAATTCATCGGGTTTCATCTTTTCTTCCACCGAACTTAGTAATTTTTATGTTTCTTTGTATGATTTGTTGTCTTGCTACCATGTCTATGTGGAGCTAAACTTCACGTTCTAGGGTTGTGGTTTTCATGACTATTGTTATTCGGATATTGATTTTGATTTCTTAGTTTATCATATTGGTTTATTTATTTAATCCTGAACTTAATTATTTGATTGCTTGATCACCAATTGAATACTATCTACGAATCAAGAGTTGAACTCGAAAGTGGGAATTCTAGATTGCATATAGGATTGAATAGACCAAGTTCTTGAACCTGGGCATCGGGGAACGGATTCGCAATTAGGATAGACATATACCTAATTGCCTTGCTTGGTTGATTTACAGGAATTATAAATGCTTTCTTGTTGATTCTAACTCCATAGACATATAGGCTTTAGGTTAGCTTGAATAGGCGAGTAAGAACTCGACAAATTCTTATGAGCAATATTAACCCTGTCAACCAATAAACCAGATAAATTAGTTGGTCAATTCAATTGAAGAATACAATAGGAATGTTAGATAGCCCATAACCCTAGATCGTTTTTATTACATTGATATCATAAAAATCTGATCTTTCTCTGTTCAAAGTTCATTATTTGTTTTTATTTATTTTAATTAGTTTAGAACCAAATACTTCTAGGTTTAATTCTTGTTTAGATAATTAGGATAGTCTAATTTAGTTAATAGTTAATCACAAGTCCTCGTAGGTTCGACATCCAACTTTTAGTCACTTTATCACTTGACGACCGCGTATACTTGCGTGTGCGTTTGGCCGCAACATGTTTTTGGCGCCGTTGCCGGGGACTTAGATATTAACTATTTTTCTATATTAGACTTTTACTTTTATCTTTACAAGTTTTGATTTTTTTTCTTACTTCCCTTTTTGTAAATATTTTTATTTTTATAACAATTTTGATCATTCTCTTAGTGTGTTTCTAGTCCTCCCAACATGACATCTGGGGATGAAATATTTGGAGGTAAGGTTATTGATGAAGACGCTTGGTTGACGGAAGACTTTTATAGCCCGTCTTTTTGGGCTTGTCATGACCTGATTTCTGGGAGGTCTGAATTTGAATATTTAAGTAAGGGTTGGTATTGGGAAGAATATTCACGATCAAGGGAATACGAGGAACGTCGTTATCTTCTAACAAAATTGGTGAATGACTGGTCTAAGGAGAGAGTTGAACTTGCACAAGAAATTGACAGGTTTGTCTTGGATGTGCATAACTTAGATGCAGATTTGAGTGCAAAAGTTGATGCGTGTAACGCCCAACAATTTAATGATGAGTTGTGTGAAGATGAAAAAGATCTTCTAGACCAAATTGAGCAGCTAAAACGAGAATACCAAGCATTAGACCATACTCCCCTTGATGATGCCAATATTGAGAAGAGTGCTCTAGAGTCATGTGAGAGAGTAGATAACATTACTTTGGGAGACTTGAGTGTGTGTAAATATGGGGATGCAAATAGTAGTAAAATTCATGAGTTAGAGCGCATTAGACCTCATTCCAATCATTTTTCCACATTGTGTTTAGATAGTAAGATAGTAATCGAGCCATCTGAGCCAATGAAGGGGTCAAAGAATGAGGATGAAAGCGCCTATATTCTTGAATTTGTTGTGCCAAAAAGCAAAAATTACATTCCTCATCTAAAGGCCGAGAGGTGCAGAGTGAAAAATTTATTACTTGGCCTGGTTATCTTTACAGCCCCACCAAAGGAGCACAGCCGCAGACTGGATGTCATGTTAGAGGTAAAATTTATAAGTTCAAGGTGGAGGAAAAAGTGGTTTACGTCGTGCCGCGACGTTAAATTAGGCGCTTGTTGGGAGGCAACCCAACTTTACTGCTTTCTTTTATTTATGTCTATTTTATTATTTTTATTATTTTTGTGGTGTTGTTTTATTTTGTAGGATTTGAGCATAGGGAGCAAAGCCATAGGAAGTGTGCAAAAGTGAGCCATGTGGTTGGAACTAAGTGTGGGGTGCCCACACAAAGAACCATCCTTGGGAGAAGTCTGATTATCCCGTGAGCTGCTATTGCTTCGGCCTTTGGCCTTTCAGGGAGTTTCTTGTTCACCCTTGTTATTTTTGTTTTATTTGTGCATTGGGGACATTGCACTCTTTTAAGTGTGGGGTGTGAGAATTCCTTTAGATAATTAGTAGTAGTTTGTTAGTAAAAATGTTAACTCCTTATTTTTTATTTAGCTTCTTATTTTAATTTTTGTAGTTGTGTAGTAATTTAGTAGTAGTTATAGTAGCTTAATTTTTTATTTTTTTTAAATGTGAAAAATCAGAAAAATCGAAAAAAAAAAGTTTTCAAAAAAAAATGGACTTTTCCCGACGATGGATTTTGTGGACACTTTTCCTGAGGGATTAAAGTCTAAACAAAAAAAATTAAAAAAAATATACAAAAACATGTCTTTTAGATTTCTTTAGGTAGTAATTAATAATCCCCCGTGGTTTTTCTTTGTGCCTCGGTTCTTTTCCATGGGATGTAGTTTGAACCGGGTAGTAGTATTTTTTTATTTTTAGAGTAGATTAGGATTTAGGGAATAAATGGAAGAAAGATGAGATTCCTAGGCTCCTTTGACTTGTTTGATAGTAACATATTTAGGCTTTGGCATGTGTAGTATCTTCCATATGATTTAAAATTATTAATGATGCCTTGCTTAGTTGGATAGCATGTTTTGTGACGCATATGTCTCATTTACTTGACTTATGTAACTTTGTGCTTAATGCTTAATATCTCGTGGCTTTGTGAATACTCAAATTTGTTGAGAGTCGGAATGGGCTCATCCTTAGCGAATCATGTGCCATGTGTGGTGAGATTTTTGTGTAGTCTATGTATTGTAATTGAGTCTAGAACTTGCCCGGTATGTGAGTGAAGCGAAATTTTAGGTGATGCTCGATTTGAGAAATGATTTTAGGCTTTCTTTGATCTTTTTGAGCTTAATTGCTTACCACAAATAAAATTTATCCCTAGTCAACCCTTTTGGGCCTATAGACTTTTATTTGGCACCCACATTGCAAGCCTATACCCTTTTTATTCTTAATTGACATTGTTTTTATCCCTTTTCCTCTTAAAGCACTTTAATTGTGAGTTGAACGCTAAAAGAAGTAAGAAGGAACTAAGTGTGGGGTGACTTTTGAGTGGAACCAATAAAAGGAAGAAAGGTGCACTTGTTTTTTTTAAAATAATACACCACTAGCGGAAATTGAAAAAAAAAAGAATAATCTGGAAAAAAAATAAAGATGAATAAATTGTTGTCTTGTTCTTGCTAGTGGGTATGAATTAATGTAGTGCTTAAAGAAGAAGGGAGTATTTTTGGGGTGATATTATTTGTGAAAGTGAAGTGGATAGAGGAATTTGCGCTTAAGTTATCAAGTGATGTATTAAAGTGCTTAAGAGGTTGAGTCACTATTCCTATAATATATCCTTCCCGTCCCTTAACCCACATTACAACCACGAAAAGTCCTAATTGATTTTAGATCGAGTGAGCCTACATTAGTAGAGATTTACATTATGGGCAAGCCTATGGTACCAATTGCATGCATGTGACTTCTTTGTGAGAGTGAGAGATTTCTTTGATATATGTGAGTCCTTAAACTATATTTGATCATGAGATTCGAATGTGTGGATTGAACTTGCTCTCTTGTTCTTGTTATGAGGGCACATGGTCTCACGAGGGATAGGTAACGTTATTAGACTTCTCTATGATATTGAGTGTTCAAGCAACGAGTGCATTGTGACATTGAGTTGGTTTTTGAGGCTAGGATTGTTATGAGCATGTTGTCTTTGTTTGAATATTTTTGAAGTTGGCATAAGAAAAGGGAAGTGTATGTGATTGCATATGCTAAGGTTTAATTGTTGCTATCAACCATGGTCATTGGTGTAGTGTGCCTCAATTGTGTAAAAACAAAGTGCTCAAGGATAGTGTGAATTCTTAGTTGACTCGAGGACGAGCAACGTTTAAGTGTGAGGTAGTGATGTTTGGCTATAATTATATATTTTTAGTGCATTACTTACCTTACATTTAGGTGCTTTAATGCTAAATTGTATTATATTTGTGCTTAATTGAGCTTATTTTAAGTGTAGGTACGTTGAAGACGAAATTGGGATCAAAGCAGAGATTTTATGTATATTTTATACACTACAAGAATGGTTCATGATCATTTATTGATTGACAATATTATAATGATTTTATGGAGCAATTATTGAAGAGAAAAATCAAAAGAAGATGAAAAGAACAATTGAAAAAAAAGAAACAAAAAAAAACGTGAAACTGAAAGATAAGAAAACAAAAGGAAAACTGAAGCAAAGCAAATCAACATTTGAAGCAAAGCAGAAACAAAGTAGGAGACGGGAGCCAATTTCCTCGCGTTAAAGGCAGCGACGCGACTTCCAGCGCGAGTTTCATTTTTCGAGCCTATTTTGTCTCCTTTTTTGTTTTGGACTTGGTTATTTTGTCTAGGTTTTTTCCTACACCTATAAATAGTTCTTAAACACAATTTTTACACAATTTTTGACGAAGGGAGAGCACAGAGCCGCCGTGGAGGGCGGAATTCATCGGGTTTCATCTTTTCTTCCACCAAACTTAGTAATTTTTATGTTTCTTTGTATGATTTGTTGTCTTGCTACCATGTCTATGTGGAGCTAAACTTCCCGTTCTAGGATTGTGGTTCTTTCATGACTATTGTTATTCGGATATTGATTTTGATTTCTTAGTTTATCATATTGGTTTATTTATTTAATCCTGCACTTAATTATTTGATTGCTTGATCACCAATTGAATACTATCTACGAATCTAGAGTTGAACTCGAAAGTGGAAATTCTAGATTGCATAGGATTGAATAGACCAAGTTCTTGAACCTGGGCATCGGGGAACGGATTCGCAATTAGGATAGACATATACCTAATTGCCTTGCTTGGTTGATTTACAGGAATTATAAATGCGTTCTTGTTGATTCTAACTCCATAGACATATAGACGTTAGGTTAGCTTGAATAGGCGAGTAAGAACTCGACAGATTCTTATGAGCAATATTAACCCTGTCAACCAATAAACCAGATAAATTAGTTAGTCAATTCAATTGAAGAATACAATAGGAATGTTAGATAGCCCATAACCCTAGATCGTTTTCATTACATTGATATCATAAAAATCTGCTCTTTCTCTGTTCGAAGTTCATTATTTGTTTTTATTTATTTTAATTAGTTTAGAACCAAATACTTTTAGGTTTAATTCTTGTTTAGATAATTAGGATAGTCTAATTTAGTTAATAGTTAATCACAAGTCCTCGTGGGTTCGACATCTGACTTTTAGTCACTTTATTAATTGACGACCGCGTATACTTGGGTGTGCGTTTGGCCGCAACATCACCCCCTAAATCCGGCAAAGGCATATTTGCGGTAAAACCAGTCGATCAACGTGTAGTCGACGGTTCCGCGCCTTTCCCTCTTGAGTTGTCCGCACAAGGGTACCAGTATAATACCCCATAGAAACCTTACTCTGTTTAATTGTGCATGCATCATGGTCAAACCTAGCCGAGTCAGTTATGTTGTCCGCATAATGACTCTTTAAGATAGCCTTGTCCAAAGTCCACTGGGTTTTCCCAAAACCCAAACGGACACTACCATGTTTTATGCATTTATTTGGAGAACTAAGATGCTTTTATGCCAATTTTTGATATTAAATAGTCGAGTTTGGTGGGGGTAAGGGCCTAACCTTTTTGTCTTGCAGAAATATGAGGCACTAAGTCCCTAGATTCGGCGTGGTCACCAACATCCACCCCAAACTGCTAAGCTGGTGGAAGGATCTTCATTCCAGCGATCAGACTCTTGTCCGGAAATACCTGGGAAACCTACCTTCTCTCTTGGAAATTCAACCCAACAACAAAATCATAGAAGCTGCTACCTTATTCTGGGATTGTGATAGGTCTGTGTTCCGCTTCGGAGACATTGAGATGACACCCCTGCTTGAGGAAATAGGAGGACTGGCTGGTATATCGTGGGAAACTCTGGGTTTGTTAATGCCGGAAAACCACAAGGGTAGAGGTTTTCTCAAAATGATGGGTCTAAAGAAGAATCCAGACTTGACATGTTTGAAAGAGTCGTACATTCCCTTTGACTACTTGTACGAGAGGTACGGTCACAACAAATCTTACCGTACTTATCCTGACGAGTTCGCCCTTACATCATTGGGGCATATTCTCCGAAGGATCATTGTCTTCATGTTCTGTTTCTTGGGGATGATAGTGTTTCCAATGAAGAAAACCAGAATCCATACCAGACTAGCTATGGTCACCAAAACACTAATGGAAGGAATTGATGGACAACCATTCAGTCTTGTGTCAATGATGATTGCAGATGTAAGCAGAGGAGCATGCCTCAATAACTAGACTATCAGAATCACCAGAGCCATCACCAGAGCCCGGCGAGCCTTGGGGTAGCAAGGCCGAACAAGCATCATGCACTATTTTTATTTTTACTAGTTTACTTTCCTTTCGCATCTTTATTTTTGCAAAAAAGAGCTCCAATGTTCAAAAACAGTTTTGGAATTTATCAAAGCATTTCGGTTTTCTTATTAATCTTACTCTTATTATTTTCTCACTACTTTACTTATACAGCATTACTATTACTTATCTTGATGAACCAATGACTGTGACATGCAACGAGACAACGGAACAAACGGACATAGATTCAGAGGAAGATGATATACCGGAAGAGATCGTAAAAGAAGTTGAGAATTTTGAGAACAGACCTAAGTCCAACCTGGACGGGACTGAGATTGTTAACATGGGAGATACAGAAAATGTCAAAGAAACACGAATCAGCGTTCACTTATCACCGTCAGAAAGGACGAGTACACAGAATTTCTAAGAGATTATGAGGACATATTCGCCTGGACGTATGATGACATGACTGGGCTAAGTACATCTATTGTGGCACACAAACTGCCGACTAATCCAACATGTCCACCGTTGAAGCAGAAGCTCAGAAAATTCAAGCTAGATATGAGTTTGAAAAACAAGGAAGAGTCACCAAGCAAGTCAAAGCCAAAGTTCTCAGGGTAGTGGAATACCAACGTGGCTAGGTAACATTGTGCCAGTGCCGAAGAAAGACGGGATGACCAGAGTCTGTGTCGACTACCGGGATCTCAATCGGGCCAGTCCGAAAGACGATTTCCCCTTGCCGAACATACACATCCTGATTGATAATTGCGCCAAGAACGAGTTGCAATCATTTTTAGATTGTTTCGCTGGATATCATCATATCTGGATGGATGAAGAAGATGCTGAGAAAATGGCTTTCATCACGCCGTGGGGAATGTACTGCTACAAGATGATGCCGTTTGGCATCAAGAACGTAGGAGCAACCTACATGAGAGCCATTACTACCATTTTCCATGATATGATACACAAGGAGATCGAGGTGTACGTAGATGACATCATCATTAAGTCTAAGAAGGCCACTAATTACATGGAAGATTTGAGGAAGTTTGTCAATAGACTACGAAGGTACAACTTAAAGCTGAATCCCGCGAAGTGTGCATTTGGGGTTCCAGCTGTAAAATTGCTTGGGTTTATTGTGAGTCATCGGGGAATAGAACTAGATCCATTGAAGATCAAATCCATTCAAGAATTGCCACCGCCAAAGAAAAAGAAGGACGTAATGAGTTTCTTGGGGAGATTTATCTACATCAGCCGATTCATAACACAATTTACAGTTATTTGTGAGCCAATCTTCAAGATGTTGAAGAAGGATGCCGCCACCAAATGGACTGATGACTGCCAGATAGCTTTCGACAGAATCAAGGAATACCTGTCAACACCACCAGTCTTAGTCCCGCCTGAACCAGGTAGACCTCTGTTACTCTACATCGCAGTGTTAGATGGTGCCTTCGAGTGCGTCCTGGGGCAGCATGATGAAACGGGAAGGCCATCTATTATCTCAGCAAGATGTTCACTCCGTATGAGGCCCGGTATTCTCTGTTAGAACGTACCTATTGTGCTCTAATTTGGGTGGCTCAGAAGCTGAGGTACTACTTCTGTGCCTATACTACATATCTCATATCGAGGATGGATCCTTTGAAATACATCTTTCAGAAGCCCATGCCTACCGGCAAGCTAGCCAAGTGGCAGATGCTGTTGAGTGAATTCGACATTATCTACGTAACTTAGAAAGCAGTCAAGGGACAGGCACTAGCAGATCACCTGGCCGAAATCCCCGTGGATGGAGGATACGAACCCCTAAAAACGTATTTTCCTGACAAAGAGGTAACATTCATAGGAGAGGATATAGTAGAATCCTATGAAGGGTGGAGAATGTTTTTCGATGGATCAGCAAATTTCAAAGGAGTCGGCATAGGAGCAGTCCTAGTATCAGAGACCGGTCAACATTATCCGGTGTCTGCCAAACTCAGGTTCCCATGCACCAACAATATGGCCGAGTACGAAGCCTGCATCTTAGGGCTCAAGATGTCTATTGACATGAACATTCAAGAGTTGCTAGTAATTGGGGATTCAGATCTGCTCATATACAAGGTCCGAGAAGAATGGGCAACCAAGAACTCCAAGATACTCCCTTATCTGCATCATGTACAAGAGTTGAGGAAGAGGTTCACAAAAACAGAATTTCGATATGTTCCCAGAATCCAGAATGAGTTCGCCGATGTGTTGGCTAACCTGTCATCTATGATACAACATCCAGATAAAAACTTCATTGATCCCATTCCAGTAAAGATCCATGATCAGCCAGCTTACTGTGCTCATGTCGAGGAAGAAGCAGACGGAAAACCTTGGTTTCATGACATCAAGGAATATATGGCAAAAGGAGAATACCCAGAACTTGCAAACACTACTCAGAAGCGCACATTTCGAAGGTTGTCCAATAATTTCTTATACAGCGGAGGAATCCTATATAGGAGGACTCCTGATTTGGGATTATTAAGGTGTGTCGACGCAAAAGAAGCATCCAGGCTGTTAGAGGAAACTCATGCCGGGACCTACAGTACACATATGAATGGTTTTGTCTTAGCAAAGAAGATACTCCGGGCTGGTTACTTTTGGATGACTATGGAAACAGACTGCATCCAGTATGTCCAGAAATGTCATCGCTGTCAGATACATGCAGACATGATCAAAGTACCCCCAAACGAGCTTAATGCAACAAGCTTACCATGGCCGTTCGCCGCTTCGGGGAATGGATGGTATTGGACCAATCGAACCTGCCGCTTCCAACGGGCACAGGTTTATCCTAGTGGCAATTGATTATTTCACCAAATTGGTCGAAGCAGCATCTTACAAAGCAGTGACCAAGAAAGTCGTGGCAGACTTCGTCCGCGATTGTATCATTTGTCGGTTCGGAATTCCAGAGTCCATCATTACTGATAATGGCTCCAACCTCAAGTGTGACCTGATGAAGGCCATGTGTGAAACCTTCAAGATCAAACACAAGAATTCTACAGCCTACATACCGCAGATGAACAGAGCCGTAGAGGACGCCAACAAGAATATCAAGAAGATACTAAGGAAGATGATAGAGAAGCATAAGAAGTGGCACGAGAAGCTACCATTTGCTTTATTGGGGTACCGCACCACAGCTCGCACATCAACCGGGGCAACTCCCTATATGCTGGTTTATGGTACAGAAGCCGTCATTCTTGCCGAGGTAGAAATTCCTTCCTTGAGGATCGTACAAGAAGTTGAGCTCGACGACACAGAATAAGTGAAGAGTCATTACGAGCAACTAGCTCTTATTGATGGGAAAAGAATGAATGCAGTATGGCGTGGTCAGCTTTATCAGAACAGAATGTCCAAAGCCTTCAACAAAAGAGTCAAGCCGAGACAGTTCACACTGGGGCAGCTGGTGTTAAAGAAAATTTTTCCGCATCAAGATGAAGCCAAGGGGAAATTCTCTCCTAACTGGCAAGGCCCATACATGGTTCACCGAGTTCTAAAAGGAGGAGCCCTTATACTTGCAGAAATGGATGGAGTAGTTTGGCCAAAACCAATCAATTCAGATGCAGTCAAGCGTTACTATGTGTGATCTTATGCTTTTCTATATGATGTAATTTGAACTACGTCTGACCTGATTCCCGTTTAAGAGGGGATACGTAGGCAGCCTTATGGGTTCGGTCACAATTCAATAAAATTTTCATTTCCCCCGCAATTGGAAACTGGGGCAGAATTTTGAGGAGGACCCTCAAAATTCCGAAGTAATTTCAGTCGATCATCGCAAGCAGCCGCCAGAAGTATCAACCCAATAAACTGGATTATGACTATATACTTATGTCATATTTTTTTACAAACTCATGAATGTTTATTATCAAAATCGCTTTGTTCAGCAACGCTACCCCAATGATACACACCGTATCACTAGATCAAAGCCGAACGGGTCGAGCAAGGCCAGCAAGGATACGAACTAACCTCCCCTCGATGAAACTCACGATTTTTCTTTGGATGCAGGCATTTGGATTACAAAAGCATATGACATACTACACACCCACCAGACAAACATCGATTCATGAATTCAACCCTCAGGATTGTTGCACATACCGACTGGTCAGCTCAGCACGCCAGTAATATCCTGTATATCACAGTATCCCCAGCGATCCCGACATCTAAACTTGCTATAAGCTAAGAAACTCTATTACCATATGCCACTTTACTCTGCATTGCATAAGGCTACCATTCCGCCTTTCGAGACTAAGCACTGTCTCCATCTGCATTTTGCATTGCATAAGGCTACCATTCTGCCTTTCGAGACTAAGCACTGTCTCCATCTGCATTTTGCATTTCATAGGGCTACCATTCTGCCTTTCGAGACTAAGCATTGTCTCCATCTGCATTTTGCATTGCATAAGGCTACCATTTTGCCTTTCGAGACTAAGCACTGTCTCCATCTGCATTTTGCATTGCATAAGGCTACAATTCTGCCTTCTGAGACTAAGCACAATCTCCATCTGTTTGCACGACTGAAAGATCGCCACTTCATTTACATTTACATGGCTGAAAGATCGCCACTTCATTTATGCTTGCATGACTGAAAGATCGCCACTTTATTTACATCTGCATGGCTGAAAGATCGCCACTTTATTTATGCTTGCACGGCTGAAAGATCGCCACTTCATTTACATTTGCATGGCTGAAAGATCGCCACTTTATTTACATTTGCATGGCTGAAAGATCGCCACTTTATTTACATTTGCATGGCTGAAAGATCGCCACTTCATTTACATTTGCATGGCTGAAAGATCGCCACTTCATCTATGTTTGCATGGCTGAAAGATCGCCACTTCATTTACATTTGCATGGCTGAAAGATCGCCACTTCATTTACATTTGCATGGCTTAAAGATCGCCACTTTATTTACATCTGCACGGCTGAAAGATCGCCACTTCATTTACATTTGCATGGTTGAAAGATCGCCACTTTATTTACATCTGCATGGCTGAAAGATTGCCACCTATTGTATCTCATGGGCTGAAAGATCGCCAAATTGTCCAAAGGCGTCATCGTTCGGAGGCACCATTTTCATAGCCCGAGAACACCATGCCACGGCCTGACGATCCCTTTAATCTTTTGCATATCATTATTCAAAGGCATCATTCTCATAGCCCGAGAGAATCATTTCATATCATGCGAATCCTTTATTAATACTCTTCATGGCCCAGGACATCAGGGTCTAAAGACGTCATCCTAACCGTCCAACGACAACATTTATGGTCCAACGGGAACTTGCATCACGTTTAAATTTATTTACAATATGCATTTGTATTGTTTATTTGCAGGTAAACCGGCGAGCCACGACCGTCTCAGCAGGAGCGATTTCGCCCCAGTTCCCGCAGCCCTACTAAACCTTAACCATTCATCCCAGCCTGAATATTGCGTCCGTTCTTGAGGAGTCTCCATCGGCATACTCCACCAATGGATCCTGAACTACATACGGCCTGATTCCTATAAAACCAGGGATATGTAGGTAGCTCAGAAGCCGGAGCACGGCCAGATTTTCTTCAAAATATTTTGTTCGGTCAAAATTGGCCATCATGTCTTTACCCGACAACTCTTTCATCCTTTCCGGGTAAAGAGGGGCAGTTGATGATACCCAATTTTTACCTGTATATTTTTTATATGCGAAATATCTTTAAAATAGCATATATACAGATATATAAGTATATCCAAGCATTTTTACTATTTTCCCCATAATTTTAAGGTTTTTTAAAATGATTTATTTCCCTTTTTCATCTATAAAAACCCAATGATTATTTCCATAATTATTGTTTTTTGTAGTTTATTTATTAGAATTTTATATTTATGCTAAAATGTAGCTAACATAATTTTTGTATATTTTATAAATTTATTTGGTATTTTTGAAGCTAAATTGCATATAATTGCAATATTAGCCTATTTTAAGATTTAATTGCATTTTAGACTTACAAAATTGAGTCCGGTATTTTTAATCTAATATTTATATATTATTAATTAATTTAGTATCTTTAATTTGTAACCAGAAAATATTTTAGTATTTTTTATAAAATAAATAAGGGGAAGTGGCTATTTAAATGCTAGCCTGTTCTTTTTCAATTCTGGCCAGATTTGGCACCTCTAATCCAACCCAATTTTAATTTTAATTACCCAGCCCAACTCCTAAAATTACCCAACCCACGACCATTCTACATAACCCGCCTGGATCCCCCGTTTAATCCAGGTCGTTGATCAAAATGATCAACGGCCACGTTTTAATCTTTCCTTTTTAATTTACCCTTACCCCCAAAAAACCCTAATCACTTTCACCTACCAGCCGCCTCTGAACCCTCCAGTCTCTCAAACTCTCTCGAATCCTCTCAAACCCTAGCCACCATCTCTGCACTGAAAGCCACCGGAATCCATGGCTTCCAAGGTTATGGAGGCCCTATACCCACCTCCTATTGCTCCTACATGCCTGGTCCTTGAATATTCAAGGCCTGACCACGATGAAGTTTGGTCCAGGCTTCGTTCGATTCGAGTTCCACGGTCATCTCCGGCCTTGCTTCGGCGCATCATGGTTGCTCGAGCCGGACTTTGACCTCTCCGACTTAGATCGGTGACCTTTCAAAGCCTTTCTCATTTCTAGGGTTCTTCTAAAACCCTAACCCTTCGAGGTTTTCTCCGATTCCTTTAGATCCGTTGTGTATCTATGCTTTCCCTAAGTTTTCAAACGATTTCTCTGGTTTTTCTTGCAAAAATTACTTTCAAAACCATTTCTTTTCCGATCTAGGGTTTTCAGAAAAGTTTTAAATGTTTCTCTTTTCTTTTGTGTGTATTTGCCTCTACTATGTTCTTATATTTTCTCCTACCATGTTCTTACATGCTTCTTCTGCTGTATTTTCCTATGTTGTGTTTTCTTATGCTTTCTCCACTGTATCTTCTCTACTTTGTTCTGATATGTTTCTCCTACTATATTTCCATTGCTATGTTCTTAAGTTTCCTTATTAAACTTCTCAGCATGTTTCTGCTACTGATCTTATCATTTTTTCCATTTTTTTTGTTTGGTGTTAGTTTCTTCTACTCTATTTTTCTTTGAGCTCTTCTGTTGTGCTCTGCATGTTGCCTTTCTATCATGTTTCTCATGAGTGTCAGTTGCTGAGAGGATGCTGAGAGGAGCATGGTAGAGGTTTCAGTTCTTTCTGAGACCTCTGAACCTATTTCGAGTCTCTGAAATGAGTTTCAAAACACTTGTTTTTCACATGTTTCCAGCTTTTGCTAAACTCTTCTAAGAACTGTACATCGGATCCTTTGTATGCTGCTAAACGATACTTCTCATCTACTTTTGCTGACCTATGTGACAACTATGCTTCTGTGGTCTATTTTCTACTGATTTTTACAATAACACAACATCTTCTTTCATGCTTAACATGTCTATATACTCTTTATATGCAATGAATTTCCCTCTAAAATGGTTTTCAAATTTGTGATTTGTTCAGACTTCCTTTTGAGTATGTCTGATTGATTTTTCTTTCCTTGTTTGCTGATTCTCTCTGTGACTCGACCTAAGTTAAAACCCTTCTCAGCTTTTGCGGCTTGGTTCATTCATGGGTCATTAATTACAAGATCCTTGATTTTGTGATTTACTAGTTGTTAATTGATTTTCTTACCTTATTTGTGCAAGCGTGTACTTCGAAAACCCTGTCCTTAAATAACCTTTTATGTATTTGCCCTTAATTACATGCTTTGCACAAAGGCTTATTCAATTTCTTTCCTTAAATTGTTTTACCCGTTTGAATCTGAATCCCTTAATTAAAGGGAAGTCTTGTGTAATTGATGCTTAATTGACAATCAGTTCCTTAACTATTTTCTTACCTTATTTCTGCCTGGTTTTCAACACTATAAATGCACGACTCTTTAACACACAACAGACACGATTTACAATCCTTCACTTCACAATTCACAACCTCTTCTGAACTCATACTTACTCATAATAGTATTCTCTCCTTTCCTGCACTGTGGCCTGTTCACAAGACCTATTGCTTTTTCTTTATTTGTTTCTTTGAAACTGGTATGTCCTAATTTAAGCTTCAGCATCATCACGATGTGTTTATTTACAGCTTTCTGTATCCATGTCTACTTTACTGCTGCTGCAAAGTTAGATATTTAAACTAGCATGTTGAATCCTTTCTATTTGTTTGTAATGAATCCCTACCCCCTATTACCCCTATGTATTTTGAGTTATGACTTGAGGCATGCAATGTAAGTTGTTGTCCATGAATTAAGTTTGATCCATGGGGATCTTAACCTCTAAACAATATGTGTTAACAGGCCTAAGGGTGTGCCAGCATCTCCCATTGCTGGGTATGCCCACCAGCCTGCTTTTGCCCCTTGCAACTCCCCATTCCCTATACCCTTATGTGTAATGATTTAAGCTGTTTCCCTTTCCCCTTTCCCCTTTCAGAATTCCACTTCTGTACTTGCACTCTCTCTTAGTCCCTAAGTTCTGCCCCCTCTTGTGAGCCTTGCATTGGGACCTTGAGTTCCCTCTGAACTTGGACACCTGAGGGCTGGCCCTTCCATACTGCACTATGTCTTAATGTGGTAATGCATTTGGGAGACCACTGCCTGGAGTTCATGTGGGACTTGTAGGAAACTCTGACACACCCCAAATGGGAGAAAGTCTTTGAAATGTGACCTCTTGGAATTGGTTTACTTCATACTTCATACAGGAAGCCTGAATCAGGCTCTCCTTGGTTGTATTTTTTATTTCTGATGTATTTTCTTTACTTTACTTCTTTTTCTGGGCTGTAATAATTTTGTAATAAACTCTCGGGGATGGCTAGTGAAAAAGGGAGGGGTAACCATGTATGCAAAGGGGTAGATATCCTGCCAATAGGAGTTTCTGAATTTCTGCATTCTCATGTAGATATTCTGCCTATAGGTTATTTCTGAATTTCTGCACCCTCATATAGATAACTTGCCTATAGGTTATTTCTGAATTTCTGCTCCCTTATATAGATAACATGTTTTAGGAATCCTGCATTTTCTCATATATAGATACCATGTCTATAGGAGTTTCTGAATTTCTGCATTCTCTCATATATAGATAACATGTCTTTAGGAATCCTGCATTTTCTCATATATAGATACCATGTCTATAGGAGTTTCAGAATTTCTGCATTCTCTCATATATAGATAACATGTCTTTAGGAATCCTGCATTCTCTCATATATAGATACCACGTCTATAGGGATCCTGCATTCTCTCATATAGATGCCATGTCAACAATTATTCGAAATCAGAATTCTGCATATGCATATAGAAAATATGCCTATAGGTCTTTCCGAATCTTTCATACACACTCTTCATAAGGCAATCATGTTTATAGGTCTTAATCAATCAACTGCAATTAGATATCATGTTCATAGGCTTTAAATAAAATACAACACCTAGATATCATGTTTGTAGGATTTCTGCGTTTCTCTATGTCTGTAAAAGTGTTCTAAAGTCAACAACGCATAGAAAGCATGTCTATAGGAGCTATTAATCAAGTCTGAATCGCTTCACTCGCTTATAAGTCTAGAACCAGTAATAATGCCTTACCAGTTGCAGAACTTATGATCTTTTGCTAAAGCTCGCCTTTCTTTAATAACTGACAACTTTTCTTAAATCAGTATGTATTCAGTTTATTTCATTGTTTCTGAACTCAGTAGATATCATGCCTATAGGACCCTTGTCCTACACTTAGGCAATCCTTAGGGTAAAATTATAAAATGAATCAGATTTTTATTAGGTACAACCAACAGCTACGCCTGCTTCGGGCTTTTTTATCTGAACTATGTAATAAATCAGTCTGCCTCAACCTTTAAGTTTTAATCAGACCTTAAACAGTATGTGTAAGTCATGCTAACTACTTGCTTTTCTTTATTTAAAGGAGGTGTATTCGAGCCTTTGTTTGTTTATATGCTTTTCCCCAAATTTGCTATATATGTTTTGCCTGTCGCCTTAGTATTTTACCTTTTGAAACCACAAATAAGCCAATATCTCCTCCCTTTAGGATTAGTAGTCCCAAGTACCTCCGGGGATGATAGGATTGGGGCGGGTAATAACATGCAATAGGTAAACGAGACCATTCCGCGCTTTAATACCTTAACGGGGTGGGAAAGGGTAGATATGGATATGATGACCACGCGATAACATCACGTGTAGCCCCTCATTGAGGAGTGATTACCGGATGTTGTGTGGGGTGATACATATTATTAATAAACCTAGGACCCCCTTTCCCTTTGTTCTTTGTTTCTTTTAAATCTTTTAAAACCATTTCTTCTAAGAAAATCAATTCTCTTTAGTTCTTTCCGACTTTGTTTATTTGTGACCATTACATAAAAATCCCCTCTTATTTGAAACTCTTACTTGCCTATGTGTTATTTGTATTTAAGTCACAACAATAGTTTGGCCGGGAACCACACTAGTGGATCCTGAGGGTGCCTAACACCTTCCCCTTGGGATAATTTCAAGCCCTTACCCAATCTCTGATTACTTGACTCAAACCCTTCTTAGTGTCCTA